>NW_016979124.1:0-716 GCF_001483705.2 Eufriesea mexicana | reverse complement strand
TGTCTCAGGGGAGGCCAGAAATTGTGGCTGCGACTCGTTAGGTTGAGTTACGTATAAGTTTGGTGATGATACGTTTTGTTATGCTAGGAGAGGACATCTTTGGCTTCAGCACTAGAGTCTGCTGTTAGGTGGGTTTCTGAGCCCTACAGTACCCTAGTATTTCCAGCTTGTCGCTCGGAGGACCAGCAATTTTCGTTTCGGCACGAAATGTTGTGTCAGGTTACATTCGCATATGATGGCTTAGGATATATTTGGTTAGGATAGCTTCAACTTTTGCGCTGTACTCAGCTATTCGGCGGACCTCTGCGCTCTTCTGTGCTCTAGTACGTCCAGCTTGGCTCTGCGGATGGCAACAATAGACGTCTCGGCATGTTAGGTTGTGGTAGGCTATGTTTCGTTATGTTCTGTTGGTTTTGGTGGCTATGACCCTTTCGATGTACACTCCCATTCTACGGATTTTTTAATTCTACTCTCCACTGGTGTGTTCTGCTTGAATATTTGGGAGGCCATCAAGAATGTTCGCGGCACGTCAGCTTGAGTTATGCTACGTTTGGTTATGTCTCGTTTGGCTAGGTTTGGAGTGAACAGGGTTTACTTTAGTGCCACAGACTGCTGTCAAGTGGACTCCGGCCCCCTGTCGTGCTGTAACATATTCAGCCTGGCTCTGAGGAGGCCAGCAAGAGTGGTCTCAACGCGTTATGCTTAGTCCGGTTACT
>NW_016979123.1:0-302 GCF_001483705.2 Eufriesea mexicana | reverse complement strand
GCAGAATCGAAACGTACGGCAGAAGGGTCAAAGCTATCCAAACTTGAACCATGCCAGCATAACCTAGGCAAACGTAACCTAACACAAACCGACGCGCGGCGGCTGAGAATGCCGGCCTCCCCACAGCATAGCAGAGCATACTGGATGACAGTAGAGCGCAGAAATCCAACGAATAGCGGTGTACATCACAAAGGTCATAGGTATCTCAGCATAACCAAACCAAGCACTGCATAACCAAACGTACCTATCTCAACATAACGTGCCTACACCGCTGTTGTGACCTCCCAAGGGCGAAGGAGAAT
>NW_016979122.1:0-255 GCF_001483705.2 Eufriesea mexicana | reverse complement strand
ACATAGCTGTAATAGCCAAACATGATCAAACCTAAACTAACCGTACTTAACATAACACAAACTTACGTGCCTAGTTCGCTATTGCTGACCACGCATGGACAAGCAGAGTATGGAACAGCACAGCTCTGCGTAGAAATCCGCTGTATTGAAGTGTAAAGCAGAAAGGTAGGAGATATCCTGTGCCAGCGTGACCTCACCTAACATAACCAAACGTAACCAACCACAACCTAGCGTGCCCAGCCAGCTATTTCTGTA
>NW_016979121.1:0-619 GCF_001483705.2 Eufriesea mexicana | reverse complement strand
TTCTTCCTCATTTATGCAAGAAAGTTATCTCACCACGATATTAGTCGAAAATGTCAATAAAATCGAATTTTGCACGCAAATTATATAGAATTGCAATGCCTATACCATGCCTATAGTATCTTTCCTCCTTATATACAAAGGTGAGTTTGCTCAAAACGATATTAGTCGAAAATGTCAATAAAATACAATTTTACAGGTAGATTCTATAGCATTACAATGGATTCAGCACGCCAGTAGAATCCTTCTCCCTTATCAGAAGGATCTTTCCTCCTTATATATCCAACAAAGCTAGGTCACCCGATATTAGTCGAAAATGTCAATAAGATTGAATTTTCCAGCCAGATTCCATAGCATTGCAGTGGCTATAGCGCGCCAATAGAATCTTTCCTCCATATTTATGAAAGAAATGTAGCTCACCACGATATTAGTCGAAAACGTCAATAAAATTGGGCTTTCCAGACAGACTCTGTAGCATTGTAATGGCTATAGCACGCCAATAGGATATTTCTCCGTATTTATGCAAGAAAGTTAGCTCACCACGATATTAGTCGAAAATGTCAATAAAATTGAATTTTCCAGCCAGACACTATAGCATTGCAACGGCTATAGCCCGCCAATA
>NW_016979120.1:300-687 GCF_001483705.2 Eufriesea mexicana | reverse complement strand
GTGGTACAATATTTACAGCTTGTCTATGGGAAGGCTAGCAATAGTCGCCTCGGCACTTTATGTTGAGGCATTTTGCGTTCCTTTAGGTTGGGTTAGTCTAAGCTTGGGTAGGAAACCTTTAACTTTTGCGCTGTAGACTGCCATTCGGTGTATTTCTGCTATCCACTGTGCACTAGTACGGCCTGCTTGTCTCCTGGGAGTATAGCAATAGATGTCTCGGCACGTTAGGCTGAGTTTGGCTATGTTTGGTTACGATCTCTTGGTTTGTGTTAGGTTTTTTGTAACATTGACACTTCTGAAGTACACTGCGATCCTATGGATTTCTGCTTTCTACCCGCCACTAATGTGTTCTTCTTGGCTCTGTGAAGGCCAGCAATGGTGGTCGCG
>NW_016979120.1:0-253 GCF_001483705.2 Eufriesea mexicana | reverse complement strand
AGTTGGTAGACGATAGCTTTGACTTTAGTGCTATACTATGCTATTAGGTGGATTCCTGCGCCCTACGGAGATCTATTATCTTCAGCTCTGCTCTGGAAAGGCCACCAATATCGGTCCCGGCACGTAATGTTCGGCCAGGTTACGTCCAGTTAGGTTGGGCTAGACTAAGTTTGGTTAGGATAGATCTAACTTTTGTGCTGTACAATGCTATTCGGGGGACTTCTGCGATCTACTGTGTTCTAGTACGTTCTGC
>NW_016979119.1:742-952 GCF_001483705.2 Eufriesea mexicana | reverse complement strand
ATGCAAGAAAGGTAGCTCACCACGATATTGGATGAAAATGTCAATCAAATTGAATTTTCCACGAAGATTCAATAGCATTGCAATGGCAATAGCACGCCAGTAGAATCTTTCCTCCTTATTTATGCGAGAAAGATAACTCACCACGATAATAGCCGAAAATGACAATAAAATTGAATTTTCCAGGAAGATTCTATAGCATTGCAATGCCTA
>NW_016979119.1:0-544 GCF_001483705.2 Eufriesea mexicana | reverse complement strand
AGCTCACCACGATATTAGTCGAAAATATCAATAAAATTGAAATTTCCAGCCCGATTCGGCAGCATTGCAATGGCTATAGCAGGCCAAAAGGATACTCCCACCTTACTTATACAAGGAAGTTGGCTGACCTCGCTATTAGTCGAAAATGTCAATAAAATTGTATTTTCCAACAAGTTTCTATAGCATTGCAACGGTTATAGCTTGCCAATATAATCTTTCCTCCTTGTTTATGCAAGAAAGTTAGCTCACCGCGATATTAGTCGAAAATGTCAATAAAACTGAATTTTCCAGCCAGATTCTGCTGCATTGCAATGGCTATAGCACTCTGCACTCCGAACGGATCTTTCCTGCTTACCTATGCAAGGAAGATATCTCACCACGAAATTAGTCGAAAATGTCAATAAAATTGAATTTTCCAGGTAGATTCCATTGCATTGCAATGCCTATATCACACCATTAGAATCAATCCCCCTTATATATCCGTGAAAGTTAACTCACCACGTTATTACCCGAAAATGTCAATAAAATTGATTTTTCCAACCAC
>NW_016979118.1:0-699 GCF_001483705.2 Eufriesea mexicana | reverse complement strand
GAAAGATTCTATTGGCGTGCTATAGCCATTGCAATGCTATAGAATCAGGCTGGAAAATTCAATTTTATTGGCATTTTCGTCTAATATCGTGATGAGCTGACTTTCTTCCATATTTAGGAGGAAAGATTCTATTGGCGTGCTATAGCCATTGCAGTCCTATAAAATCTTGCTGGAAAATGCAACTTTATTGACATTTTCGACTAATATCGTGGTGAGCAAGCTGTCTTGCATATATAAGGAGGAAAGATACCATTGGCGTGCAATAGCCATTGCATTGCTATTGGATCTCGTTGGAAAATCCAATTTTACTGACATTTTCGGCTAATATCGTGATGAGCTAATCTTCTTGCATAAATAAGGAGGAAAAAATCTATTGGCGTGCTATAGCCATTTATAGCCATTGCAATGCTATAGAATCTGGCTGGAAAATTCAATTTTAATGACATTTTCGACTAATATCGTGCTGAGCTAGCTGACTTGCATATATAAGGAGGAAAGATACCATTGGCGTGCTATAGCCATTGCAATGCTATAGAATCTGGCTGGAAAATTGAATTTTATTTACATTTTCTTCTTATATCGTGGTGAGCTATCTGTCTTTCATAAATAATTAGGAAAGATTCCATTGGCGTGCTGTAACCATTGCAATGCTATAGAATCTGCCAGGAAAATTCAATTTTATTGACATTTTCGACATAT
>NW_016979117.1:0-876 GCF_001483705.2 Eufriesea mexicana | reverse complement strand
ATGGAAGCATGTATCGACGTATGGGTGGATGGATGTATTGGTAGAGGGATGTATGGATGGATGTATGGATGGATGTATGTATGGATGCATGCATGAATGTATTAATGGATCTATGAATGGATGTATTTATTGACGTACGTATGGATGTATGTGTGGATGCATGGACAGATGGAAGCCTGGATGGGTGATTGGGTGGTTGGATGCGTGCATCGATGTATGTATGGAAGCGTCTATGCACTTGAGGACGCATGTATGTCTGCAATTATGGATGTACGTAAGGATGAACGTATGGATGTACTTATGATTGTATGTATGTATGTATGGATTGAAGGATTTATTGATGGTTGAATGGGAGGATGTATCGGTGATTGTGGATGCATGTATGGATGGATGTATGTATGGACGTTTGGATGCGCGTATGGGTGTGTGCATGGATGCACGGATGGATGGATGTGTGCATGGATGTACGTTTGGATCTGTGTATGTACTTGTGGATGCATGTATGTCTGTATTTATGGATGTATGTGTGGATGTATGTATTGAGCTGTGTTTGTATGGATGTATGATATGGATGTATGAATGGATGGATGCATATATGGATGCATGCATGGATGTATGTGGGCATATTCGAATGGATGTATATTTGGATGTATGGAAGGATATATGGAAGGATGTAAGCATGAATGTATGGATGGATGCATGGATGTATGTATGTGGGGATATATGGATGGACATATGAATGGATATATGGATAGATGTATGGAAGAATGTATGGATGCGCGTATGGAAGGATGCATGTATGGATGTGTGGTAGGATGTATGGATGGATGTATGGATGGTTGTATGAATGGATGTATGAATGGGAGAATGGATGGG
>NW_016979116.1:0-713 GCF_001483705.2 Eufriesea mexicana | reverse complement strand
ACACGCATACATTCATCCATACATACATACATACATACATTCTTGCATACATCCATACATACACCCATACATGCATCCATACATCCAGCATCCATATATCCATAAATCCATCCATTCGTACTTCCATCCATCGATACATCCATCCATTCATACATGCATATATATACACATCCATACATCCATACATGCGTACATCAGCCTACCCATACCTCAATACATCCGTACATCCATTCATCCATACAGGCATCCTTCATCCATACATCCATCCTTCCATACGTCCACCTATCCATACATCCATTCATCCGTACATCAGTCCACAACCCATCCATCCATCCAACCTTACAACCATACATACATCAATAACTATACCCATACATACGCCCATACATTCAACCAAACATACATCCATACATACATCCATACATACATCCATACATACATCCATACACACACCCATACATACATCCATACAAACACCCATACATATATCCGTGCATACAACCATACACACATCCATACCTACATCCATGCATACATCCATACATACAAACAAACATCCATACATACATCCATACATCCATCGATCCATACATCCATACATCCATCTATTCATACATACACCCTTCGACCCATCCACGCATCCGTTCATACTCCAATCCTTTCATTCATTCTTCCGTCTATCCACCTAACCATTCATTCACACACACATCCGT
>NW_016979115.1:0-1113 GCF_001483705.2 Eufriesea mexicana | reverse complement strand
CACCTTTGCGCTTTTAACTGCTATTCGGTGTATTTCTTCGCTCTGCATTGCCCTACTATAGCCTACTCTACACTGCCGTGGCCAGCAATAGTGGCCGTGGCAGGATAGATTGTGCTAGGTTACGTTTGGCCAGTCTAGTTCGGGCAAGGTTTGTTTACGATGCCATTGACTATTCTGCTATCCACTACCGTCCGTTTCATTTCTGCGCTCTACTGTGTTCTGGTGTGTTCTGTTCGGCACTGAGGAGGACAGCAATAATGGTCTCGTCACGCTAGCTTCAGTTGTCCACGTTCTTTAAAGTTATATTTGGTCAGGTAAGGTTAGGATACCTTTGGCGTTTGTGCTATTCGCTGCTCTTTCATGGCTTTCTGCGCTCTGCTGTGCTCTGGTGTGTTCTGGTTGGTTCTGTGGAAGCCAGCAATGGAGGTCTCTGCTCGTTTGGTTGAACTATTCTACGTGTGGTTATGTCCGATTATGCAAAGTTTGTTTAGGGTATCTCTGCCTTTTGTGTTATACACTGCTGTTCGGTATATTCCCGTGCTCTAATGTGTTCTAGTAGATTCTGCTTGTGTTTGTGGATGACAGCAATAGTGGTCCCGGCTCGTTAGCTTGAGCAAAGTTACGTTTCGTTAAGTTCGGTTAGGAAGGCTCGATCAGGATTTCTTTGACTTCTGTGCTATAAGCTGCTATTTGGCGGATTCCTGCGCTCTACGTTGCTCTACTATACTCTGCTCGACTCTGTTGAGGCGAGCAACAGTGGTCGTGGCACGTCAGGTTGTGTTAGGTTACGTTTTGCTAGTTTGGGTTACGCTACGTTTGGTTATGCTAGTTATGTCTTTCGTACTATGCACTGCGATTCGGTGGATTTCTGAGATCAACTGTGCTCTAATACATTCTGCCTGTCTTTGTGGAGGACAGCGATAGTGGTCTCGCCATGTTAGGTTGAGTTATGTTACGTTCGTTTATTTTACGTTTGTCTAGGTTAGGTTAGGCTACTTTGACTTTTCTTTCATACACTATTACGTGCATCTCTGCGCTCTAATGTGCCCTAATATGTTCTGCTTCGCTCCGGTAGGCCAGGAATATAGGTCTTGTCACGTTAGGTTCGGTTAG
>NW_016979114.1:0-1348 GCF_001483705.2 Eufriesea mexicana | reverse complement strand
GGCTACGTTTGCATATGACAGGTTTGTTTACGTTAGGACAGAATACCTTAGGCTTTGGTGCCACTGACTGCCGTTCCGTTGGTTTCTGCGCCCTACGGCTTCTTGGGTCTGGGGAGGCCAGCAATAGCGGTGCCGTCGTGTTAGCTTTGGTCATGCTCCGTTTCGCTAGAGTAGGGCAGGAAGTTAATGTTAGAATATCATTGCATTTTGTGCCGTACACTACTATTCGGTGGATTTCTGCGCTATACCTTGCCCCAATCTACTCTGCCCGACTCTGGGGAGGCGAGCAATAGTGGTCGCGGCACGTTGTCTTGTGTTAGACTATGTTTGGTTATGTTACTTTGGGATAAGTTTGGTTAGGATACCTTTGACTTTCGAGGCATACACTTTTTTCAGGTGGATTTCTGTGATCCACTCAGCTCTGCTACATTATGCTTGTGTCTGGGGAGGTCTGGAATAGCAGTCGCGTCACGTTACGTACAGCTACGCTACGTATCTTTAGGTTAGGTTGTGTCAGGTTGGGATAATGTATCTTCAACTTTTGCGCTGGACAATGGTATTCGGTGGATTTCCGAGCTCTACATTGCCCCATTATACTCTGCTCGCATCTGGGGAGGCGAGTGATAGTGTCCGAGGCACGAAACGTTGAGTTATGTTACGATTGGTTTGGTTAGGTTAGGCTGGTTTGGACAGGATGCGTACGACTTTCGTGCCATACACATATATTCGGTGGATCTCTTCGCTCTACTGTGCTCTACGGTGTCCTGCTTGGCTCTGAGGAGGACAGCAATGGCGGTCTCGGCAGGTTGGTTTGAGTTAGGCTAAGCTTAGTTACGATACCTTTAACTTTGGATTTATGCACTGCTATTCGTGGACTTCTGCGCTCTGCTGTGCTCTAGTATGTCCTGCTTGGCTCTGGGGCGGGAGCGAGGCAGCAATAGCGGTTTCGGCACGTTAGGTTAAGTTAGGCTATGTTTGGTTATGTCCTGTTTGTTTGGGCTAGGCATACGTAGCTTTGACTCTTCTGTTGTACACTGCGATTCTGAGGATTTCTGCATTCTACTCCACGCTAATGTGTTCTGCTTGGCACTGTGGGTGCCAGCAAATGTGATCGCGTCACGTTAGCTTGAGTTATGTTACGATTGGTTATGTTACGATTGGCTAGGTTAGGAGAGGATAGGTTTGACTTTAGTGCCATATTCAGCTATTAGCTGGATTCCTGTGCCCTGCAGAGGTCTAATATTTCCAGCTTGTCCCTGGGAAGGCCAGAAATATGGGCTCAGAACGTTATGTCGAGTCAGGTTACGTTCGGCTGTGTTGGGTAATGCTAAGCTTGGATTGGATACCT
>NW_016979113.1:0-837 GCF_001483705.2 Eufriesea mexicana | reverse complement strand
TTAGATACACTGTCTTAGCAATTGCCGAGGGTATGCAGTAGCTTATTGCAAAATGAACATAGTGTCGCACATTTTCCGTCATGTATTCATAGCTTTCCGAAGGTTACCGGGAGAATGAGGGTCGAATATACAAGGCCCAGGACAGTGGGGGAATACGTGCGTAACGCGTCGGACCATTAGTATGAGCATATATGATCATGCTAACCTTTAGTTGAAGTCGAAGGTAATTGCCGTTCAATTGAAATGTGAAATTAAGGGTCGAAGTCGAACAAGGCTGTAATATTGCAATACTGTGTTGAGCGTTGCAGTAAGCCAAGAAATAATTCGTAACCTTACTGTCATTCTCACATGTTTATGTTGTTGATGCCAATAAATATTACCGGTGCCCGATATTTGTATTAATATCGTCTCTTATTCGATTTTGATCATAATTGTGTATGCTCTTTTAACTTCATTATACCTATTTGACACTTTGCGCTCGAGAGGCGCACTTCAATCGAAATTTAATAAAATTTTGAAGCCCGATATTCATAAATATGCCGAATTCCAAATAATGTAACGGTGTGCGTGGTATTGAAATCGAGTGACTGTACGTGCTAATTACCATACGATTACTTATACCTGCTCCGAAAATTATCCTCAGCGTTGTAACGGAAAATCTTGGAAATCCTCTACGTCTATGGCCAAAAAGTCGTAGAGTGCAAATGGTTAATTGCCACCAATAATGTATATGATATATAGGCACTCGTTACAGGTTGATGGTTCTAATGTTAGCAATGCATTTTAATCAGTTAACAATTTCAAATTCCTAAGCAAACGTATAAATTCTATATCCCT
>NW_016979112.1:300-1095 GCF_001483705.2 Eufriesea mexicana | reverse complement strand
TTGTATGTATTGATGAATGTATGGATGTATGGATCGATGGATGGATTGGTGGATGATTGTATGTATGGGTGGTTGTGTGGATCGATGGATGAATTTATCGATGTCTGTATAGATGTGTGTGTGGATGTATGGATGGATAGATGTATGGATGGATGCATGTATCGGTGGATTTATGTATGGACGGATGTATGGATGGATGGATGGCTGTATGGATCGATGTATTTATGAATAGATGGATCTATGGAAGGATGGATTTATGTGTAGATGTATGTATGAATGTATGGATTGATGGATGTATGGATGGATGCATGAAAAGATGGATGGATGAATCGATGTACGTATGTATGTATGTTTGGGTGTATGGATGTACGGATGTATGGATGTAGTGATGTACGGATGTATGGATGTAAGAATGCATGCATGTACGTATGTATGAATGTGTGGATCTATGTATGTATGGATGTATGGATGTATGTACTGATGTATGTGTGAATGTATGGATGGATAGATGGATTGGTGGAGGGATGTATGAATGAATGGATGTATGGATCGATGGATGTATGGATGGGAGGATGTAAGGATGGATGGATGTATGGACGGATAGCCGTAAGGATGGACAGGTGTATATATGGACGTATGTATGTATGGTTGGTTGTTTGATTGGGCGGATTTATGGATGTGTGGATGTGTGTATGTATCGATGAATGGATGGATGGATGTATGGGTGGACGGTTGTATGGATGTATGATTTTATGGATGTATATACGGATGTATGTATGGATGTATGGATGTATG
>NW_016979112.1:0-281 GCF_001483705.2 Eufriesea mexicana | reverse complement strand
ATGTATGGATGTATGGATGGATGGTCGTATGGGCGGATGGCTGTATGGATGGATGTGTGGATGTATGGATGTATGTATGAATGAATGTATGGATGTATGTATGTATGAATGTATGGATGTATGTGTGTATGGATGTATGGTTGTATGGATGTATGGATGTACGAATTTATAGATGAATGGATGTATGGATGTATGTATGTATGCATGGATGTATGTACGTATTGATGGACGTATGGATGTATGGATGGATGGATGAATTGGTGGACGGATGTATGAATGGA
>NW_016979111.1:0-258 GCF_001483705.2 Eufriesea mexicana | reverse complement strand
TAGAGCGCAGTAGAGCCCACCGAAAAGCAGTGTATTGTACAGAAGTCAAGGATATCATATCCTACCCAAACCAAACGTAACCTAACCAAACGCAGCATGACACAACCTGACGTGCCGAGGCCACTACTGCTGGCCTGCTGCGCGCTCAGCAGAGCAAATAACAGCAGAGTAGAGCGCAGAAATCCACCGAATAGTAGTGAGTAGCACAAAAGTCAAGGCTATCCTATACAAACATAACCAAACTATAAGCAGACGTAA
>NW_016979110.1:0-567 GCF_001483705.2 Eufriesea mexicana | reverse complement strand
TGTTAGGAGAGAATAGGTTAGACTTTTGTGACATTCACCGTTGTTCGTTGGATTTCTGCTATCTACTACGCTCTGGTATGTTCTGCATGGCTCTGGTGCGGTCGGTTATTGTGGTATCGGCACGTAACGTTGTGTTATGTTACGTTCCGTTAGGTTAAGTTAGGAAGGCTTAGCTCGGATTTCTATGACTTTTGTGCTGTACAATGCTGCTCGGTGGATGTCTGCGCTCTTATGTCCTCTAATGTGCTCTGCTCGGCTCTACGAAGGCCAGCAATGGCGGCCGCAGCACGATATGCTGAGCTATGCTACGTTTGGTTAGCATAGGTTATGCCAGGTTTGGACAGGGTGCCCCCGGCGTTTGCGCTGTGGGCTGCTATGCGGTGGATCTCTGCGCTCAGCATTGCTCTACTATACCCTGCTCGATTCAGGGGTTGCGAGCAATAGCGGTCGTGGCACGTTACGTTGAATTATTTTACGTTTCGTTAAGTTAGGTTAGGCTAGGTGTGGTCAGGGAAGCCTTGACTTTCGCGCTATACATTGCTTTTCGATGGATTTCTGTGGTTTACT
>NW_016979109.1:0-357 GCF_001483705.2 Eufriesea mexicana | reverse complement strand
TCCTAACATATGACCGGGAGGCCAGCAGTGGTGGCCGCGTCACGATAGTCTTAGTTAGGTTATTCTTGGCTGTGCAACGATTGATTTGGTTTGGGTAGGCTAGCATAGACTTTTGCGCTATGCACTACTATCCGATGGACTTCTGCTCTCTGCTCTGCTCTAGTGTATTCTGCTTGGCTCTGTGCTTGGCGGCAATAGTGGACCCAGCACGCTAGGATGTCTTAAGTTGCGTATGGTTACGCTACCTTAGTTAAGGTTAGGGCGGGATAGCTTTCACTTTCTTGCTATACACTTATTTTCGGTGTATTTCTGTGATCTGCTGTGCTCTGATATGCTACGCCTTGCTCTGAGGATGCT
>NW_016979108.1:0-594 GCF_001483705.2 Eufriesea mexicana | reverse complement strand
TTTGCAATGCCGTAGAATCTGGCTGGATAGTACAATTTTATTGACATTTTCGACTACTATCGTGGTGAGGTAACTCTCTTGCATAAATAAGGAGGGAAGATTCTCTTGATGTGCTATATCCTTTGCAATGTTATAGAATCTTGCAGGATAGTAGAATTTTATTGACATCTTCGACTAATATCGTGGTGAGCTTACTCTCTTGCATAAATAAGGAGGAAAGATTCTATTGGCGAGCTATAGCAATTGGAATGCTCTGGAAACTGTCTGGAAAATTCAATTTTACTGGCATTTTTGACTAATATCGTAGTGAGCTACCTTTCTTGCATGAATAAGGAGGAAAGGTTCTATTGGGGTGCTATAGCCATTGCAATGCTCTGGAAACTGTCTGGAAAATTCAATTTTACTGGCATTTTTGACTAATATCGTGGTGAGCTTACTCTCTTGCATAAATAAGGAGGAAAGATTCTATTGGCGAGCTATAGCAATTGGAATGCTCTGGAAACTGGCTGGAAAATGTAATTTCATTGACATTTTCGCCTATTATCGTGGTGAGCTATTTTTCTTGCATAAGCAAGGAGGAATGATCCTTTTGGC
>NW_016979107.1:0-648 GCF_001483705.2 Eufriesea mexicana | reverse complement strand
CCCTACAGCCATGCAGAACATAATAGAGGAGAGCAGTGTGCCGAAATCCATATAATCGCTGTGCATAGCAGAAAAATCGAAGATATCCAAACCTTACCATTGCCTACACAAGCTAACCAAACGCAACTTAGCACAACATAGCATGTCGCGGCCAATATTTGTGGCCCCCCTAGGGCGAAGCAGGACATATTAGAGGAGAGAAGGGCGGATATTGAGTCGAAGAGTGTGGCAGAAAAGTCAAAGATATCCTACACCAACCAGACCTATCCTAACATAGCCAAACGTGCAGTAAATAAACCTAATGTGCCGCGACATATATTGCTGGCTTAGGAAGAGACAAGCAGAATATGACACACCACAGTAGAGAGCAGAAGTCCGCAGGAAATTAGTGTCGACACATATGTCAAAAATAAATCCTAGAATAACCCAACCAAACCTAACCTATACAATCGTAACCGACCCCAACCTAAATTGCCGCGAATAGTATTGCTGGTCTCCACAGAGCCAAGCAGAACATAATAGAGGAGAGTAGAGCGCAGAGATCCATGGAATTGCAGTGCAGAGATGAAAAGTCGAAGCTATCCGAACCTAACCTGCGCTAACATAATCTGACCAAATGTATCCTATTTCTACCTATCGTGCCGAGGC
>NW_016979106.1:0-3198 GCF_001483705.2 Eufriesea mexicana | reverse complement strand
ATGTTACGTTTGGTTGCGTTACGTTTGGCTATGTTAGTATAGGATAGCTTTGACTGTTGTGCTCTAGACTGCTTTTCGGTGGATTTCTGCGCTCCACTGTCTAAAATTTTCTACTTGGCTCTGTGTAGGCCAGCGATGGTGGTCTCGGCACGCAAGGTTGAATTATGTAACGTTCGGTTATGTTTGGCTAGGTCAAGTTCGGTCAGGTTATCATTGGCCTTCGTGCTATACACTGCTACTCGGAGGATTTCAGCAATCGTCTGTGCTGTAATGTATTGTACCTGTCCTTGGGTAGGCCAGCAATGTTGTTCGCGGCGCGTTATGTCGGGTTAGGCTACGTTAGCTAGGGTTGCGTTTGCTTGTGCCAGGCGCGGATAGCTACAACTTTTGTTCCACCCACTGCGATTCTATGGATTTCTGCGCTCTAGTGCCCTCTAGTATCACCTGACCGGCTCTGGGGAGGCCAGTAAGAGCGTTCTCGACACGATAGTATGAGTTATGTTACGTTCGACTGTGTTACATGTGTTACATTTGGTTAGATTAGGACAAAATAACCGTGACTTTTCTGCTATAAAGTGCTTTTCGGTGGATTTCTGCATTCTACCGTGCTCTAATATATTCTGCGTGGTTCTGATGGTTCTGCAATAAATGCCTCATCACAGTTATGTTGAGTTACACTTCTTTTGGTTATGGCGCGTTTGGTCCAGTTTGGTTAGGGTATCCTTCACTTTTTCGCTGTGCACTCTAATGCGGTGGATTTCTGCGCTCCACAGTGCTATAGTATATTCTGCTTGGCTCTGGGGAGGCAAGAAATATTGGCCTCGTCGCGCTATGTTGAGTGGCACTACGTTTGATATGTAAGGCTAGGACGAGTTATGTTAGGGTATCCTTCATTCTTGCACAATGCAATCTAATGCGGTGGATTTCTGCGCTCTGCTGTATCATGGTGTATTCTGCTTGGCCCTGGGGAGGCCAGAAATGGGAGTATCGGCGCGACAGTTTCTGATACGTTACATTTACTTATGTTCCGTTTGGATTGGTTAGGATATGGTGGCCTTAACTTTCGCGCTGTACACTGCCAATCGGTGGAATTCTGCTTCCTAGTGTGCTCTAATATGACTTGCCTGGCTTCGCGGAGGCCATCGATAGCGGTCGTGGCACGTTAAGATGGGTCAGGCTACGTTTGGTTGGGTTAGGTTGGGTCACGTTAGGTTAGTATATCCTTGACTTTTGTGATATGCACTGGAATATGATGGATTTCGGCGCCCTGCTTTACTCCAGTATATTCTGCTTGGTTCTGGGGACGTCAGCAATGGCGTCCTCGGAACGCTAGTTTAAGTTATGTTATATACGATTATGTTACTCGATAGTTTGGGATACGATAGCCTTGACTTTTGCGCTATATATTTCTATACGGTAGATTACTGCCTTCTGCTGTGGTCGAATATGTTCTACTTGGCTCTGGGGACGTCAGCAATACTGGTCTCATCACGTTATGTTGAGTTACACTACTTCTGGTTGGGTTAATCGAGGTCAGGTTGGGCCAAGATTCGTTTCACTTACGTGCTAAACACAGCAATGCGGTAGAATTCTGCGCTCTGCGGTGCTCTAGTATATTCAGCAATAGTGTTCTCGTCATGTTAGGTTGGGTTAGGTTACGTTCGGGTATGTTACGTTTGGCTATGTTAGGAGAGACTACTTTGATTTATGTGCTTTACACAGCTATTCCGTGGATTTCTGTGATCTACTGCGCTGTACTACGTTCTACTTGGCTCTTTGGTGTCAGGTAATGGTCTCGGGACGTTAGGTAGAGTCCTGTTACATTTCGTTATGGTAGGTTAGGAAGGCTTGGTTAGTATTTCTTTATCCTGTGTGCTATACACTGCTTTTCGGTGGATTTCTGCGCTTAACATTGCTCTGCTGTACTCTGCTCGACACCGGGGATGAGGGCAATAGTGGTCGTCGCATGTTATTTTGAGTTAAGTTACATTTTGTTTGGTTAGGTTAGGTTAAGTTTGGTAATGATAGCTTCGACTTTCGTGCTATGCACTGTTATTCGGCGGATTTCTGCACTCTACTGTGCTCTGGTATACTCTGCTCGACTCTGGGGAGGCCGGCAATGGTGGTCGTGGCGCGATATGTTGCGAAGAGTTCCGTTTGGTTATGTTACGTTTGGATAGGATAGGATAACATAATATTGACTTTCGCACTGTACATAGCTATGCGGTGGATTTCTGCGTTCTACATTGCTCTATTACACTCCGCTCGTATACGGCGGCCTGTAATATTGGTCTCGGCGCGATAGGTTGTACTTGGCTACGTTAGGTTTGGTTATCTTAGTCTGGATTTGGTTTGGATATCTTTGAATTTCGTGGTGTACACTGCATTTCGGTGGCTTCCTGCGGACCACTGTGTTCAACTATACTCTGCTTGACTCTGGGGTGTCCAGCAAATGCTGTCCTGGCACGATAAGTTTTGTTAAGCAACGTTTGCCTATTTTGCGATAGGTTTAGGTTAGGAGAGGGTAGCTTCGACTTTTGTGTTGTACACCGTTATCCGTTGGATTTCTACGCTCTACTGTGCTGTAGTATATACTGCGTGGCTATGGAGAGGCCGGCAGTAGTGCTCTCGGCGCTTTAGGCTGTTTTATGTTGCGTTCGATTATGTTACGTTTGGTTATGTTCGGATGGGATAGTTTAGACTTTTGTGCTATACACTGCTATTCTGTGGACTACAGCGCCCTACGCTGCTCTACTATGCCCTGCTCTGCGCTGGGGAGGCCGGTAGTAGTGGTCTCGTCACGTTAGGTTGATATAGGTAACGTTTGGTTATGTTACGTTTGGTTAGGTTAGGGTAGGGTATGATTGACTTTTGTGCTAGAAACTGACATTCGGCGGACTTCTGCGCTCCTCTAGGACCTTATATGCTCTGACTTACTGTGGGGAAGCCAGAAACAGATGCCGCTGCACGTTTGATTGCGTTATGTTACGTTTGGTTAGCTTATGTTTGTTTGTGTCTGGTATGGGCTTCTTTGACTTTTCTGCTTTTCCCTCCGATCCTATGGATTTCGGAGATCTCGTCACCTCTAGCATGAACTGCATGGCGATGGTGAGGCCAGCAGTTGTGAACCCGGCACGTTAGGTTAAATTATTCAACGTTTGGTTATGTTAGGTCAAGACTGGTTAGGTTACGATTACT
>NW_016979105.1:0-928 GCF_001483705.2 Eufriesea mexicana | reverse complement strand
CAGTATACAGTAGAGCACAGAAATCCATGGAATCGCTCTGTATACCACTAAAGTCACAACTACCCTGTCCTAACCGAACCAAACGTAACATAGGAGACCGTAACCTAACCCAACCTAACGTGCCGAGACCACAATTGCTGGCCTCCCCGGAGACAGGCAGAGGATATTAGAGCACAGTAGATCGCAGGAATCCACCGAATAGCAGTGTATAGAAGAAAAGTTCAAGCTAGCCTATCCTAACCTAAGCAAACGTAACATTAGCGAACGTAGCCGAACTCAACCTAACGTGCCAAGGACACCATTGTTGGCATCCGCGGTGCCAACCCGAACATACTAGAGCACAGTAGAGCGCAGAAATCAGCCGAATAGCGTCGTACGGTGCAAAAGTCAAGGCTATCCTATACTTGCCCCGCCAGTCGTGACATAACCAAACGAAACCTAACTCTACTAGTAACGCGACCGCTGTTGCTGGACAAGCTAGTGCCCGGCAGAACATAGTAGATTAGAGTAGTGTTCATATATGCATAGAATCGCAGTGTACAGCTGAAGAGTCAAAGCAATCCGGACCTAACCAAAACCAACGTAACCTAACCAAACGTAGCCTAACTTAAGATAACTTGTCGCGACCACTATTGCTCGCCTCACCTGTGCCAAGTAGAATATAGCAGAGCAAAGTAGACAGTAGAAATCCAGCGAAAAGCAGTGTATAGTGCGAAAGACGAAGCTATCCCAACCGAAACTAACGCAACCTAACAATACCTAACGTAACATAACTCAACCTGACGTTATGGGGCCGCTATTGCTGGCCCCCAGGAGCCACGCAGAAATTATCTGAGTGTAGAGGATCGCAGAAAGCCACCCAAAAGCAGTGTGAAGCACAAAAGTCAAGGCCATCCTATCCTAAGCTAGGCAAACGTAGCATAACCAA
>NW_016979104.1:0-636 GCF_001483705.2 Eufriesea mexicana | reverse complement strand
GTGGGTGGATGTAAGGATGGACGGATATACGGATGAATGTAGGTACGGATGAATGGATGTATGAATGGATTGAGGTATGAATGGATGGATGTATGTATGGATGGATGTATGGATGTATGAATGGATGGATGTATATATGTATAGATGTATTGATTGATGTATGTATGGATAGACGGAGGTACGGATGGATGGACATATGGATTTATGGATGTATGAATGTATGGATGTATGGATGGATAGATGTATGGATGGATGGATGTATGGATGTATGGATGTATGCAAGTATGAATGTGTGAATGTGCGAATGTATGGATGTACCTATGTATGGATGCAAGGATCTCTATATGGATAGACGTGTGGATGGCTGGATGTATGAATGGATGGATGTATGGATGGATGGATGTATGGATGTAGGTATGGATGTTTGTATGGATGTATGTATGGTTGTATGTGTGTATGGATGTATGGAATTATGGATGTGTGGATGTATCAATGTATGGATGAATTGCTGTATGGATGGATAGATGTCTGGGTCGATAGATGTATGGATGGATGGATGTATGGATGGATGGATGTATGGATGGGTGGATGTATGGATGGATTGATGTATGGAATGGTGGATGTACGGAAGTATGG
>NW_016979103.1:0-632 GCF_001483705.2 Eufriesea mexicana | reverse complement strand
AAGCAGCAAATACTAGGGCTCCGTAGGGCGCAGAAATCCAACTAACAGCAGACTATAGCACTAAGGTCAAAGTTATCCTCTCCTAACCCAACCAATCGTAACATAGCCAAACGTGACCTAACTCAACGTAACGTGCCGAGACCTCTATTTCTGCCCTTCCCAGAAACAAGATGGAAATACTAGAGAACTGTAGGGCTCAGAAACCCACCTAATAGCTGACTATCGCATTAAAGTCAAAGCTATCCTCTCCTAACTGAAGCAATCGTAACATGACCGAACGTAAGATAACTAAACCTAACGTGTGGCGACCACTATTGCCGGCCTCAACCAGAACCAAGCAGAACACATTATTGGAGAGCAGAACGCAGAAATGCATAGAACCGCAGTGTACATCAGTAAAGTCAAAGCTGCCTAAGCCTAACCCAAACAAACAGAACATAGCCAAATATAGCCTAACTCAGCCAAAAGTGCCGATACCGCTAATTCTGCCCTCCACATGGACAAGCAGGTCATGCTAGAGAACAGGAGAGAGCAGAGATACACGGAATAGGTGTGTACAGCATAAAAGTCAGAGCAGCCTATCCTAAACTAGCCAAACGTGGCGTAACCAAACGTGGTCTAACCTAATCTAA
>NW_016979102.1:0-778 GCF_001483705.2 Eufriesea mexicana | reverse complement strand
AATAGACCTATTCTCTGGCAAGTAGATGGCTGTACTTGCCATCGGATTGAAGGCGTTAGACGTCCTGTTCACCAAGCTATAACAGGTTAAAGGTTCTGAATATACCTATTCTATGGCAACTAGGTGGCTGTACTTGCCATTGGATTGAACGCGTTAGGCGATCTATTCACCAAGCTATAACAGATTATAGATATTGCATAGACCTATTCTCTGGCATGCAGATGTCTGTTCTTGCCATTGGATTGATGGCGTTAGGCGTTCTATTCTCCAAGCTATAGCAGGTTATATATTTTCAATAGACCTATTCTCTGGCAAGTAAATGGCTGTCATTGCCATTGGTTGAAGGCGTTATGCGACCTATTCACCAAGCTATAACAGAACACAGATCTTGAACAGATATATTATCTGGCAAGTAGACGGCTGTAGTTGCCATTGGATTGGCGATCTATTCACCAAGCTATAACAGGTTATAGATTTTGAATAGACTTATTCTCTGGCAAGCAGACGGCTGTGCAGGCCATTGGATTGAAGGCGTTAGTCGATCTATTCACCAAGCTATAACAGGTTATAGATTTTGAATAGACCTATTTTCTGGCAAGTAGATGTCTGTACTTGCCGTTGAATTGAAGGCGTTAGGCGTTGTATTCACCAAGCTATATCGGATTATAGATTTTGAATAGACATATTCTCTGGCAAGTAGATGCCTGCACTTGCAATTGGATTGAAGGCGCTAGGCGACCTATTCCCCAAGCTATAACATGTTATAGAATTTGAATAG
>NW_016979101.1:0-564 GCF_001483705.2 Eufriesea mexicana | reverse complement strand
GAGGGGTCGAGTCTCTCTTGCGCGGAGGCCATGTCCGCTGCAAGGGGAAAGATATATCTCGCCGACCTCGGGATCGAGGACTTGCGCCCCCGACGGGCCGCCTCCGGCGATCTCCTGCTGGAGTTCGGCGGACCCGAGGGCGCCCAGCGAGCCGCCGCTCTGGCCGGGCGAATGAGCGAAGTCTTGGAGGGATCCGGCGTGCGTAAAAAGCGGAGCTGAGGGTGACAGGGCTCGACGACTCTGTCACCTCCAGCGAGGTGGCCGCTGCCCTGGCTAGGGTAGGTTATTGCACCGTGGCGGAAGTAAGACCCGGAGTGATCCTGTCTTCCACTTCGGGGCTGGGCTCTGTATGGGCCCAGTGTCCCCGCGCGGCAGCGAGAAAGGCCATCGTTTCCGGGCGGACCCGCGTCGGCTGGACTTCGTCACGTGTCGTAGCCTTGCAGGCACGGCGCCTCCAGTACTTCCGTTGCCTTGCGTGCGGTCACACAAGGAACGGATTCTCAGCGCGGTGGACCGCAGCGACAGCTGTTTCAGGTGTGGCGTGGCGGGCCACCGTGCCGGTGG
>NW_016979100.1:0-976 GCF_001483705.2 Eufriesea mexicana | reverse complement strand
GGATTGGATGACTTTGACTTTTGTGCTTTACGCTAATATTCCGTGTATTTCTGCACTCTACTGTGCTACAGTATGTTCTGCTTGGCTCTGTGGATGCTAGAAGTAGTGCTCTCGGCGCGTTACTTTGAGTTAGGTTACGTTAGGTTAGTTTATGTTTTTTCTGGTAAGATTTGGGCCCCTTCGACTTTTGTTCTATACAATGCAATGCATCGGATTCCTGCGCTCTACTCTTCTTTAGTATATTCCTCTTGGCTCTGGGGAGGACAGCAGTAGACGTCTCGTCACGTTGGTTTGAGACATGTTACGGTCGGTTAGTTTGGGTTATGCTAATTTCAGCAAGGATAGCTTTGACTTTAGTACTATACACTGTTACACGGTGGATTTCTGTGCTCTGCTGTGGTGTACCATACTCTATATGGCCCTGGCGTGGCCAGGAACAGTGGTTGCTTCAGGTTATGTTGAGTTGTGCTACGTTTGGTTAGGTTATATGTGGCTGGGTCTGGTACTGTGACCTTTGACTTCTCTGCTATAAACTGCTATACTATGAACTTCTGTGCTCCCCTCTTATACAATCTGCTCCGCTGGGCTCTGGGAATGCCAGCAATAGTGGTCTCGGCTCACAGGTTTGGGTTAGGTTACGTTTGGTTACGTTATGTTTGGTTAGGTTAGGGCACGATCTCTTTGATTTTTGTGCTATACACTGCTAATCGTCGGGTTTCTGCGTTCTACTGAGCCCTTATATTGTCTGCTTGTCTCTGGGTAGGCAGACAATTGTGGTCTCTGCACGTTAGGTTCTATTAGGTTACGTGCGGCTGTGTTCTATTAGGTTACGTGCGGCTAGGTCCGGTTACGGATATGTGCGGACAGGATAGATTTGACTTTCGTAGTGTGCACAGTTGTTCGGTGGATTTCTGCGCTACACTCTACTCCACTGCATTCTGTTTGGCCTTGGCCAGGGCAGGAACAGTGGTCTCCG
>NW_016979099.1:0-738 GCF_001483705.2 Eufriesea mexicana | reverse complement strand
GAAAATTCGATTTTATTCACATTATCGACTATAATCGTGGTGAGCAAACCCACTTGCATAAATAGGGATGAAATATTATATTGGCGTGCTGTGGCCATTGCAATGCTATAGAATCTGCCTGGAAAATTCAATTTCATTGACATTATCGACTAATATCGTGGCGAGCTATCTTCTTATCTTCCTTGCATAAATAAGGAGGAGAGAATCTATTGGCGCCATATACCCCCTGCAATTCCATAGAATCTGCTTGCACAATACGATTTTATTGACATTTTCGACTAATATCGTGGTGAGCAAACCCACTTGCATAAATAGGGATGAAATATTCTATTGGCGTGCTATGGCCATTGCAATGCTATAGAATCTGCCTGCAAAATTCAATTTTATTGACATTATCGACTACTATCGTGGCGACCTTACTTTCTTGCATATAGAAGGAGGAAATACTCTACTGGCGTGCTATAGCCATTGCTGTGCTATAGAATCTGGCTGGAAAATTCAATTTTATTGACATTATCAACTACTACCGTGGCGTCCTACCTTTCTTACAAATATATGGAGGAGAGATTCTTCTGGCGTACTATAGTCGTTGCAAACCTATACAATCTGGCTGGAAAATTCAATTTTATTGACGTTTTCGACTAGTATCGTGGTGGACAAACTTTCGTGCATAAATAAGGAGGAAAGACTACAGTGGCGTGCTATAGCCATTGCAATGCTATAGAATATGGCAGGAAA
>NW_016979098.1:0-592 GCF_001483705.2 Eufriesea mexicana | reverse complement strand
AATCCTAACATAACCAAACGTTAACTAACTAAACCTAACGATCCGCGGCCGCTATTGCTGGCCTCCCGGGAGCCGAGCGGAACAGACTTGTGGAGAGCACAACGCAGAAATCTGTAGAATCGCATTGTATATCGGAAAACTCAAAGCTACCTAAGTGCAACCCAAACCATCGTAGCATAGCCAAACATAGCCTACGTCAGTCCTAACATGCTGAAAACACAATTGCTACCTAACCAAACCAACCGTAATATAACCAATCGTAAGCTAACACAACCTATCGTGTCGCGAACACTACCGCTGGCCTCCCAGAGCCAAGCAGCGCGCCTTAGCGGAGAGTAGAACACAGAAGTCAATAGAATCGCAGTGCATATCAGGAAAGTCAATGCTAACCGGACGTAACCCAAAGTCAGCGGAACATGACCAAACATAGCATAACTCAAACTAACGTGCCGAAACCGCTATTGCTGCCATCCCCAGAGCCACGCAGGTCATACTAGAGTGCAGTAGAGCGCAGAAATCTGCAGAATAGCAAAGTTCAGCACATAAGTAAAAGCTACCATGTCCAAACTTAGCCTGACCAGACCTAACCGAA
>NW_016979097.1:0-765 GCF_001483705.2 Eufriesea mexicana | reverse complement strand
AGGACCGGTTTGTTGAGCATATATTCGACTTTTGTACTATACACTGAGATTCTACGGACTTCTACGCTCTGCCCTCCTCTAATACGCTTTGCTTGTCCCTCTGGAGGCTGGCAATACGGATTGCGGCCAGTTAGGTTGAGTTATATTACGTTCGGCTGAGTTAGGATAAGTTTGGTTAGGTTAGGATAGCATCGACCTTTGTGATCGACATAGATATCCTATGGACTTCTGCGCACTACTGCGCTCTATCATATTCCGTTTGCCTATGTGGCGCCGGCAGTAGTGGTCGCGACACGTTAGGTTGAGGTTAGTTACGTTTGGGTATGACAGATTAGGCTAGGTTTGGTCAGGATACTTTCGACTTTTGTACTATTCTCTGCAATGCGTTCGACCTCTACGCTCTACTGTTCTGTAGCATACTCTGTTTTGACCTGCGGAGACCAGCAATGGTGGTCTCGGCACGGTAGGTTAGGATAGGTTACGTTTGGTTTTATTACATTTGGACAGGTTAGGATAGCGTTGCATTGACTTTTGCGGTATACACAGCTATTCGCAGGGTTTCTGCGCTTTACACTGCTCTACTTTACTCTGCTACAATCTCGGGAGGACAGTAATTATGGTATCGGCACGTTAGGTTTAGTTATGCTACATTTGGTTATGTTAAGCTTCGTTAGGCTAGGGCATGGTATATTCGACTTTTGTGCTGTACACTGGTATTCGGCGGACTACTGCGCTCTACTGTGCTCTAATATGTTCAGCTTGGCT
>NW_016979096.1:0-778 GCF_001483705.2 Eufriesea mexicana | reverse complement strand
GGGTATCTTTGACTTTTGTACTTTACATCGCTATTTGGTGGCTTTCTGCGCAGTACTGTGCTCGACTACACCTTGCTCGGCTCTGGGGTGGCCAGCAATGGTGATCATGGCACTATAATTTGTGCAAAGCTACGTTTGGCAATGCTACGATTGGTCATGTTAGGATAGGGTAGCTTTGACTTTTGTGCTACACACCGCTATTCGGTGGAAGCCTGTGCTCTACATTGCTCTACTGTACTCTGGCCAACTCTGGGGAGGCCAGTAACAGTGGTCTCGGCACGATAGGTGGAGTTTGGCTACGTTTGGTTAGGATATGTTAGTCTGGCTTATGTATGGGTATCTACGACTTAAGCAGTGTACACTGTTTCTCGGTGTATTTCAGCGCTCTGCTGTGTTCTAGTATTTTATAGTTGACTATGGGCACGCCAGTGATAGCGGTTTATGCACGTTAGAATCAGATTGATTACGTATTTTTATGTTACGTATAGTTAAGTTAGGACGGGGTAGATATGACTTTTGTGCTATACACCGCTATTCGGTGGATTTCTGCGCTACAGATTGCTCTAGTATGGTCTGCTAGACTCCGCGGGGGCCAGCAATAGTAGTCTCTGCACCTTTTGTTGAGTTAGGTTACGTTCGGTTAAGCTAGGATAGAACAGGTTAGGTTAGGATATTTAACAATTTTGCGATATACACTGCAACGCGGTTTATTACTGCGCTTTACTGTGCTCTAGTATATTCCGCCTGGCTCTCGAGAGGGCAGTAATAGTGGCCTCGG
>NW_016979095.1:0-932 GCF_001483705.2 Eufriesea mexicana | reverse complement strand
TCAATTTTATAGACATTTTCGACTAATATCGAGATAAGCTAACTTTCTTGCAAAAATAAGGAGAAAAGATTCTATTGTCGTGCTATAGCCATTGCAATGCAATAGAATTTCAGTGGAAAACGCAATTTTATTGACATTTTCGACTATTATCGTGGTGAGCTACCTTTCTTGCCTAAGTAAGCAGGGTAGATTCTATTGGTGTGCTGTAGACATTGCAATGATAAAGATTGTGGTTGGACAATTCAGTTTCATTGACATTCTCGGCTAATATGGTGATGAGATAGCTTTCTCGTATACATAAGTAGGATAGATACTATTGGCGTGCTATAGGCATTGCAATGCAATAGAATCTTCCTGGAAAATTCTATTTTATTGACATTTTCAATTAATTTCGTGGTGAGATAACTTCCTTGCATTGGTACGAAGCAAAGATCCGTTCGGGGTGCTATAGCCTTTGCAGTGCAGTAGAATCTGGATGGAAACCTCAATTTTATTAACATTTTTGACTAATATCGTAGTGAGCTAACTTTCATGCATTAACAAGTAGGAAAGATTATATTGGCTAGCTATAACCATTGGAATGCTATAGAATCTACCTGGAAAATTCAATTTTATTGACATTTTCGACTAATATCGAGATGAGCTAACTTACTTGCATAAATATGGAGGAAAGATTCAATTGTCGTGCTATAGCCATTGCAATGATATAGAATGTGCTTGGCAGATTCAATTTTATTGACATTTTCGACTAATATCGAGATGAGCTAACTTACTTGCATAAATATGGAGGAAAGATTCAATTGTCGTGCTATAGCCATTGCAATGCAATAGAATTTTCCTGGAAAACTCAATTTTATTAACATTTTCGTCTATTATCGTGGTGAGATACCTTTCTTGCATAAACAAGCAGGGTAGATTCTATTGGCGTGCTG
>NW_016979094.1:0-1013 GCF_001483705.2 Eufriesea mexicana | reverse complement strand
TTCTGTGATCATCTGCGCTACACTATGCTCTAGTATGCTCTGCTTGGCACTGAGGATGCCAGCAATACTGGTCGCGTCACGTTAGGAAGGATTAGGTTACGTTTGGTTACGCTACGCTTGGTTATGTTATTATATGAAGGTCTTGACTTTGTGCTGCACAAGGCTATTGTGTGAATTTCGGTGCTCTACTGTGCTGTAGTGTGTCCAGCTTTGCTCTGGAGAGGCCCGCAGTGGTGGACTCGGCGTGCTACGTCGAGTTACGTTACGCTTGGTTTGGCTAGGTTAGGATAGGTTTGGTTAGGGTAGCTTTGACCCTTGTGATATTCACTGCTATTCGTTCGACATCTGTGCACTGCATTGCTCTACTAGCAACTGCTTGTCAATGTGGAGGCCAGCAACGTTGGTCGTGGCACGTATAGTTTAGTTAGGTTACGGCTAGGTTAGGCTAAGTTAGATCTAGTTTGGTGAGGATGACTTCGGCTTTTGTGCTATACACTGCTATTGGGTGGATTGCCATCCACATTGATCTACTATACTTTGCTAGACACTCGAGAGGTCAGCAATAGTGGTCGTGGCACTTTAGGTTGTGTTTGGTATGTTAGGTAGGGATATGTTAGCTTTGGTTAGGTTTGTTTGCCTTTGACTTTTCTGCAGTACACTGCCATTCTATGGGTCAATGCGCTCTACTCTCCTCTAATATGTTCTTCTAGTCTCTTGGGAGGCCAGCAATAGTGGTATCGGCCAGATAGGTTGAGTTATGTTACGTATGGTTACGTTATGTTAGCATGGGATAGGTTTGGATAGATTTGACTTCCGTTGCATGCGCTGCTATTCGTTGGATTTCTACGGTATACTGCGCTCTAGTATGTATAGTTAGTATGATTATGTTTGGTTGAGTTGGGTTAGCATAGCTTTGACATATATACTCTACACTGATACACAATTGACCACAGTACTCTACTGTGCTCTATGATATTCAGCTTGTATCTGGGGAAGACAGCAATAGTGGTCGC
>NW_016979093.1:0-281 GCF_001483705.2 Eufriesea mexicana | reverse complement strand
CTTATGTCTAATTGTTCTATGTTCGGTTAGGTTAGGTTAAGCCTGGTTAGGTTAGGACATTTCCGACTTTTGTGCTATACATTGCTGTTTGGTGGCCTTCTGCTCTCTACTGTGCTCCACCAGTCTCTGCTCGACTCTGGGGAGGCCAGCAATGGCGGTCGTGTCACGACAGGTTTTGTTAGGCTACGTTTGGTAATGTCACGGCTGGTTAGGATAGTAGAGGGTAGCTGTGGCTTTTGTGCTTTACACCGCTATTCGGAGGATTTGCAGGCTCTACATTG
>NW_016979092.1:0-1017 GCF_001483705.2 Eufriesea mexicana | reverse complement strand
AAGATAGCTCACCACAATAATAGCAGAAAATGTCAATAAAATTGAGTTTATGAGCCACATTCTGAATCACTGCAATGGCTACAGATCGCCAATAGAATCTTTCATCCTTATTCATGCAAGAAAGTTAACTCGCCGCGATGTTAGTCAAAAATGTCAATAAAATTCAGTTTTCCAATAAGATTCTAGAGCTTTGCAATGGATATTGCACGCCAAAAGTATCTTTCCTAATTACCTATGCAAGGAAGTCATCTCACCACGGTATTAGACGAAAATGTCAATAAACTTTTATTTTCCAGTAGGATTCTATAGCATGCAATGCCTATAGCACGCCAATCGAATCGCGCCTCCTTACTAATGCAAGGAAGATAACTCACCACAATATTAGTCGAAAATGTCAATAAAAATGAACTTGCCAGCTAGATTC
Source organism: Eufriesea mexicana (assembly GCF_001483705.2). Classification (NCBI taxonomy): domain Eukaryota; kingdom Metazoa; phylum Arthropoda; class Insecta; order Hymenoptera; family Apidae; genus Eufriesea; species Eufriesea mexicana. The sequence continues at coordinate 593 of NW_016979092.1, read as the reverse complement.
TATAGCGTTGCAAAGACTAGAGCACGCCAACAGTATCTTTCCTCCTTATTTATGCAAGAAAGATAGCTCACCACGATATTGGCCGTAAATGTCAATGAAATTGAGATTTTCAGCCACATTCTAAAGCACTGCATTGGCTACATCTCGCCAATAGCATCTTTCCTCCTTGTTTATGCAAGAAAGATTGCTCACCACGATATAAGCCGTAAATGTCAACACAATTGAACTCTAAAGCCACATTCCATATCATAGCAATGGCTATAGCACTCAAAAAGGATCTTTCCGCCTTACGTTTGCAAGAAAGTAAGCTCACCACGATATTAGTCGAGAAAGTCAATAAAATTGAACTTTCCAGACAGATTCTATAGCATTGCAAAGGCTTTACCACGGCAATAAAATCTTTCATCGTTATTTATGCAAGGAAGTCAGCTCACCACGATATTAGTCGAAAATGTCAATAAAATTGAACTTTCCAGACAGATTCTATAGCATTGCAAAGGCTTTACCACGGCAATAAAATCTTTCATCGTTATTTATGCAAGGAAGTCAGCTCACCACGATATTAGTCGAAATTGTCAATAACATTTTATTGT
>NW_016979091.1:0-1284 GCF_001483705.2 Eufriesea mexicana | reverse complement strand
ATATGTTTGGTTATGTTCCGTTGCCTTGGGTATTGTTAGGATAGCTTTGACTTTTCTAGTATATACTGCGTTCTGCTCTCCACTACCGTGCTCTGCTTGGATCTTGGGCGGCCGGCAATAGTGGTCGGGGCACGTCAGTTTGAGTTACGCTACGTTCGGCTTTGTTGTTTGTTTGGGTTTGATTTGGGTAGCTTCGACTGTACTGATATATACTGCCTTGCTGTGGATTCCTGCGTTCTACTCTGTACCAACGTGTTCTGTTTGACTCTGCGGAGGCAAGCAGTAGAGGCATCGGCTCGTTAGGTTGGATTTGTTACGCTTGGTTACGTTACAGTTGGTTATGTTTGGAGAGGATAGCTAGGACTTTAGCGCTATAGTCTGCTATTAGGTGGATTTCCGGCCCTACAGTGCACCAATGTCTTCTGCTCAGCTCTGGGTAGGCCTGAAACTGTTGTCCCGACTAGTTATGTTGAGTCATGTTACGTTCGGCTAGGCGGGATTATTCTAAGTTTTGTTAGGTAGCTTCAACTTTAGTTCTGTGCACTGCCATACGGTGGATCTGAGCGTTCTACGGTGCTCTATTATGTCCACCATGGCTCTGTGGAGGGTGGCACTAGCGGTCTCGGCACGTAAAGTTGCATTAAGCTATGTTTGGCTATGTTGCTATGGATGCGAGCATTCGTGGTCTCGGCGCGTTAGGTTCAGCATGGATACGCTTGTTCATGTTGCGATTGGTTATGTTTGGAGAGGATAGCTTTGACTTTAGCGCCATAGTCCGCTACTAGCTTGATGTCTGCGCCCTGCAGTGCTCTAGTGTACTCAGCTTGGCTCTGGGAAGTCCAGCAATAGTGGTCTCGGCAGGTTACATTAAGTCAGGTTGCGTTCGGTTATGCTTGGTTAGGCTAACTTTGGCTAGGGTTGATTTAAGTTTTTGTTGCACACTGCTATTCGGTGAATCTCAGCGCTGTACTGTGATCTAGTATGTCCTGTTGACTCTGGAGAGGGCAGCAATAGCGGTCTCGACACGTTGGTTTGAGTTAGGCTATGCACTGCTATGACACGTTTGCTAGGATTAGGTTTGGGTAGCTTCGTCTGTTTCGATATACACTGCGATCCTATGGACTTCTGCGTTCTACTCTGCACTAACGTGATCTGCATGGCTCTGGGGAGGCCGGCAATAGCGGTCGCGTCACGTTAGGTTGATTTATGTTACGTTCGGTTATGTTACGGTTGGTTAGGTTAGGAGAGGATGTCTCTGACTTTAGTGACATAGTCTGCTATTCG
>NW_016979089.1:0-293 GCF_001483705.2 Eufriesea mexicana | reverse complement strand
TATAGCTTGGTAAATAGATCGCCTAACGCGTTGAATACCATGGCAAGATCATCCACCTGCTTGTCAGCGAATAGGTCTATTCAAAGTCTATAACCTGTAATAGCTTGGTGAATAGATCGCCTATTACCTCCTATCCAATGGCAAGAACAGCCATCTACTTGCCAAAGAATATGTCTATTCAAAATCTGTAATCTGTTATAGGTTGGTGAAGAGATCGCCTAACGCGTTGAATCCAATGGCAAGTACATCCACCTGCTTGGCAGAGAATAGGTCTATTCAAAATCTATAACCTG
>NW_016979088.1:1760-2118 GCF_001483705.2 Eufriesea mexicana | reverse complement strand
GCAGTGTATAATACAAAAGTCAGAACTACAAGTCATGACATAGCCAAACGTGACCTAACCAAAGGTAACCTAAGACAACCTAACGTGCCGCTACCACTGCTGCTGGCCTAGACAGATCTAAGCAGATTGTACTTGAGCGCCCATGGGTGCAGAGGGCCACCACATAGCAGCATATAGCACAAAAGCCGAAGATATCTGGTCCTTACCGCAAGAAGCGTAACGCAACCAAACGTAACATAAATAAAGCCAACCTGCCGTGACCACTACTGCTGGCCTCCACAGAGACAAGCAGAGTATGATAGCGCACAGAAGAGCGCAGATGTCCAATGAATAGCAGTGCGTAGCACAAAAGCCGAAG
>NW_016979088.1:0-256 GCF_001483705.2 Eufriesea mexicana | reverse complement strand
ACTAATGCACGCCTCCCCTGGGACGAGCGGAGTGTAGGAGAGCAACGTAGAACGCAGATATCCACCGAGTAGCAGCATATAGCACAAAAGTCATAGAAATCCTGACCAAGCGTTCCTAACCTAACCTAACGTAACGAAACCTAACTCAGGCTAACGTGCCAGGACAGCACTTACTTGCCACTCCAGTGGCAAGCGGGTCATATTCGAGCACAGTAGAGAGAAAGAATCAACCGAAAAGCAGTGAACGACACAAAAG
>NW_016979087.1:0-353 GCF_001483705.2 Eufriesea mexicana | reverse complement strand
GTCAGACAGGTCAGCTCAGGTCAGGTAAGTTCGGGTAAATTCAGGACAGGTCAGGTCAGGCCAGGTAATGTCAGGTCAGGTATTGCCAGGTCATGTAACGTCAGATCAGGTCAGTCAGGTCAGGTCAGGTCAGGTAAGATCGGGTAAAGACAGGACAGGTCAGGTCAGATCAGGTAATGTCAGGTCAGGTAATGACAGGTAAGGTAACGTCAGGTCAGGTAACGTCAGTTCAGGTCAGATCATTTCAGGCCTGGTCATGCCAGGTCAATTCAGGTCAGGTCAGGTCAGGCCAGGTCAGGTCAGGTCAGAACAGTCAGGTCAGGTCAGGTCAGATGCTGTCAGTTCAGGTCAGT
>NW_016979086.1:0-214 GCF_001483705.2 Eufriesea mexicana | reverse complement strand
GTTAACTTTCTTGCATAAATAAGGAGGAATGATTCTATTGGCGTACTATAGGCATTGCAATGCTATAAAATCTGGCTGGAAAGTTCAATTTTATTGATAGTTGCGTCAAATATCGTGGCAGGCTGTCTTTCTTGCATAAATAGCTAGGAATGATTCTATTGGCGTGCTATAGCCGCTCAAGTGCGGTAGAATGTGGCTGAAGAATTCAATTTTA
>NW_016979085.1:0-914 GCF_001483705.2 Eufriesea mexicana | reverse complement strand
TAATATCGTGGTAAGTTTACTTTCTTACGTAAGGGAGGAAAGCTTCTATTGCCGTGCTATAGGAATTGCAATGCTACGGACTGTTCCTCGAAAATACAATTTTATTGACAGTATCGAATAATATCGTGGTGACCTAACTTCATTGCATAAGCAAGGAGGAAAGGTCATGTTGGAGTGCTATAGCCATTGCAATGCTGTAGAATATGACTGGAAAATTCAGTTTTATTGACACTTTCGACTAATATCGTGGCGAGCTATCTTTCTTGCATAAATAAGGAGGGTAGATACCATTGGCGTGCTATATCCTTTGCAATGTTATAGAATCTGGATGGAAAATTCAATTTTACTGACATTTTCGACTAATATCGCGGTGAGCTAGCTCTCGTACATATGTAAGGAGGAAGGATTCAGTTGGCGTTGTGTAGGCATTTCAATGCTATAGAATGTTGCAGGAAAATAAAATGTTATTGACATTTTCGAATAATAGCACGGTGAGCTGACTTCCTTGCATAAGTAACGAGGGAAAATTCTATTGGCGTGCTATAGCCATTGCAATGCTCTGGAATCTGTCAGTAAAACTCAATTTTACTGACATTTTCGACTAATATCGTAGTGAGCTACCTTTTCTGCATAAATAAGGATGAAAGATTCTGTTGGCGTGCTATAGCCTTTGCAATGCTACAGAATCTGGCTGGAAAGTTTAGAATCTGGCTGGAAAGTTCAATTTTATTGACAGTTTCGACTAATATCTTGGTGAGCTTACTTTCTTGCATAAATAAGGAGGAAAGATCCTATTGGAGTGCTAGAGGCATTGCAATCCTTTAGAATCTTCATGAAAAATTCTATTTTAGTGACATTTTCGACTAATATCGTGGTGAGCTAACTTTCTTGCATAAATAAGGAGGAAAGATACT
>NW_016979084.1:0-266 GCF_001483705.2 Eufriesea mexicana | reverse complement strand
TGCTTCTGGCCTCCACAGGGCCAAGCAGAATGTCGTAGTGAACAGACGGGCGCAGGAAACCGCCGAAAAACGTTGTATGTCACGAAAGTCATAGCTGTCCTAACCTAACATAGCGTAACCTTAACTAACCAAGTGTAACCGAAAATAACCTTAACGTGCCGAGACCAAAATTTCTGGCAGCCCTAGAGACAGGTAGAGAATAGCAGAGCACAGTAGGGAGCAGAAACATTTCGAATAGCAGCGCGTAGCGAAGAAGTAAGTGCTAC
>NW_016979083.1:0-525 GCF_001483705.2 Eufriesea mexicana | reverse complement strand
AACATAACCAAACGCAAGCTAACGAACACAACGTGCTGTGACCACTATTGCTGGCTTCCACAGTGTCGAGTAGAGATAGCAGAGAAAAGCTGAACGTATAAATTCACCGCATAACAGTGTACAGCACGAAAGTCAAAGCTACAAGGACCTAACCCACACTAACACAATCGAACCGAACGTAGCCTAACCCAACCTAGCGTGCCGCGGCCACCATAGCTGACGACCCCAGGGGGAAGCGGAACATGATAGAGCACAGTAAAGCAAAGCATTCCATGGAATATCAGCTTTGCGCACAAAAGTCAAAGCTACCCTGACACAACGCGACCTAAGCTTACCTAAGCTAACCCAACCAATCGTAATCTAACTCAACATAACGTGCGGCGACCAGTATTGCTGGCCTCCACGGAGTCAAGCGGAGGATATTAGAGATGAGTAGAGCGTAGGTATCCATCGAATCGCTGCGAATAGGAGAAAAGCCGGAGCTATCCGAACCTAGCCAAAGCTAACGTAACACAACCAAACTCT
>NW_016979082.1:0-301 GCF_001483705.2 Eufriesea mexicana | reverse complement strand
CTAACCTAACACAACCGAACGTATCCTAACTTAGCATACGGTGCTCAGACTACTATTGCTGGCTGCCACATAGCGAAGCAGAACATATTGGAGGAATGGAGAGCTCATAAATCCACCGAAAAGCGGGGTATAGTGCAGAAGTCAAAGCTACCCTATCCTAACCTAACCAAACATGACACAACCGTACGTAACTAATCTCAACCTATCTTGCCGAGACCACTATTACTGGCCTCCGCAGAGCCATCCGGAACATATTAGAGCACAGTGGAGCGCAGGAATCCACCGAAACGCTCTGCACACC
>NW_016979081.1:0-331 GCF_001483705.2 Eufriesea mexicana | reverse complement strand
GATACCCTAACCGAACGTAGCATAACAGATCATACACAGACGTATCCGACCGCAGCGTAACGTGCCGAGGCCACTATTGCTGGTCTAACCAGAGACAAGCGGAAAATGTTAGATCACAATAGAGCGAGGCAATCAAACGAATAGCAGTGTATGGCGCAAATGTCAAAGCTATCCTATTCTAACCTTACCAATCGTAACGTAGCCAGGCGTAAGCTACACCATCCTAACGTGCCGATATCACCATTGCTATCCTCCAAGAGCCAAACAAAACATATGAGAGTGGAGTAGATGGCAGAAATCCATAGAACCGCAGTTTGTAGCACAAATGTCA
>NW_016979080.1:0-637 GCF_001483705.2 Eufriesea mexicana | reverse complement strand
CCAATAGAATCCAAACTCCTTATTTATGCAAGAAAGATAGCTCACCACGATATTAGTCCAAACAGTCAGTAAAATTGAACTTTCCAGGCAGAATCCAGAGCGTTGCAATGGCTATAGCACGCCAATAGAATCTAAACTCCTTATTTATGCAGGATAGACAGCTCTCCACGGTATTAGTCGAAAATGTTAATAAAATTGAGTTTTCCAACCACACTCAACATCATTGCAATGTCTACAACACGCCAATCAAATCTTCCCTGCATATTCATGCAAGAAAGGTAGCTCACCTTGTTAATAGACGAAAATGTCAATAAAATTGAATTTTCCAGACAGATTCTACTGCATTGCAATGGCTATAGCACACCGAACGGATCTTTCCTCAGTACCTATGCAAGGAAGTTAGGTCACCACGATAATAGTCGAAACTGTCAATAATATTGTACTTTCCAGAAAGATTCTATAACATTGCGCAGCCTATAGCACGCCAATAAAATCTTTCCTCCTTGTTCATGCAAGAAAGTTAGCTCACTACGATATTAGTCGAAAATGTCAATAAAACTCTACTTTCCAGCCTGATTCCGCAGTATTGCAATGGCTATAGCACCACGAACGGATCTTTCCTCCTTACCTATGCAAG
>NW_016979079.1:0-1514 GCF_001483705.2 Eufriesea mexicana | reverse complement strand
GTGCTATAGACATTGCAATGATATAGAATGTCGTTGGAAAATTCAATTTTATTGACATTTTTGACAAATATGGCGGTGAGCTGACTTTCTTCCATAAATAAGGAGGAAGGATTATATTGGCCAGCTATAACCATTACAATTATATGGAATGTGCCTCGCAGATCGAATTTTATTGACATTTTCGACTAATATCGTTGTGACCTACCTATCTTGCATAAATAAGGAGGAAAGATTCTATTGGCGTGCTATAGCCATCGCAGTGCACTGGAATCAGGCTGGAAAGTTCAATTTTATTGACAGTTTCTACTAATATCGTGGTGGGCTACCTTTCTTGCATAAATAAAGATTTTACTTTCTATTGGCGTGCTATAGACATTGCAATGATATAGAATGATGTTGGAAAGATCAATTTTATTGACATTTTCGGTTAATATCGCGGGGAGCATGCTTTCATGCATAAATAAGGAGGAAAGATTCTATTGCCAAACTATAACCATTGCAATGCTATAGAATCTGTTTGGAAAATTCAATTTCATTGACATTTTCGATTAATATCGTGGTGAGCTATCTTTCTTCCATAGATAAGGATGGAATATTCTATTGGCTTGCTATAGCCATCGTAATGGTACAGAATCTGGCTGGAAAATTCAGTTTTATTGTCATTTTCGGCTAATATCATGGTGAGCTAGCTTCTTTGCATAATTATGGAGGAAAGATCCTTTTGGCGTACTATAGCCATTGCAATGTTGTAGAATCTGGGTGGATAATTCATTTTTATTTACATTTTCGGCTAATATCGTGGTGAGTTAATTTCTTGCTTAAATAAGGATGAAAGATTCTATTGGCTTGCTATAGCCATAGCGAAGCTATACAATCTTGCTGGAAAATTCAAGTTTATTGACAGTTTCGATTAATATTGTTGTGCGCTACCTTTCTTGCATAAATAACGAGGAAATATGCTTTTGGCGTGATAGAACTATTGCAATGATACGGAATGTGCCTGGCAGAATCATTTTTATTGACTGATTCGACTAATATCGTGGTGACCTAACTTTCTTGCATAAATAATGAGGAGAGATACTACTGGCGTTCTGTAGACATTGCAGTACTATAGAATCGTCCTGGAAAATTCAATTTTATTGACATTTTTTACTAATATCGTCGTGAGCTAATATCCTTCCCTAAGTAAGGTGGAAAGATACTTCTGGATTGTTATAGCCATTGCAAGGAAGTGGAGTGTAGCTGGAAAACTCAATTTTATTGACATTTTTGACAAATATCGTGGAGAGCTAACTATCTTGCATAAATAAGGAGGAAAGATTCTTTTGGCTTGGTATAACCATTGCAATGATATAGAATGTGCCTGGCAGATTCAATTTTATTGACATCTTCGACTAATATCGTGGTTAGCTACCTTTCATGCATAAATAAGGCGGATAGATTCTATTGGCGTGCTATTGCCATTGCAATGCCAAAGAATCTGGTCGTAAAAATCAGTTTTATTGACATTTTCG
>NW_016979078.1:0-304 GCF_001483705.2 Eufriesea mexicana | reverse complement strand
CTGAACTGAGCTTACCCGACTGATCTGACCTGACCTGACCTGACCTCACCTGACACGACCTGGACTCGCCTGGCCTTTCCTGGCCTTCCCTGAGCTGTCCTGACCTGACCTGACCTTACATGATATGACATGACCTGACTTGACCTGACCTGACATGACCTGACCTCACCTGACCTCACCTGACCTCACCTGACCTGACCTCACCAGAGCCGACCTTGCTTGGCCTGACCTGACCTCACCAGACCTCACCTGACCTGACCTCACCAGACCCGACCTGGCTTGGCCTGACCTGACCTGACCTGAT
>NW_016979077.1:0-1037 GCF_001483705.2 Eufriesea mexicana | reverse complement strand
TGGAGACGCCTGGGTTAGGTTGGATCAGGTTAGTTTGGGATATCTCCGACTCTTGTGCTGTACCTTTCTATTCGCGCATTCCCGCGCTCTACTGTGTACTAATATCTTCTGTATGGGTCTGGGGAAGCCAGCAATAGCCGTCTCGGTACGTTAGGTTTGGTTATATTACGTTTGGATAGAAAAGGTATTGGATAAGCTTGGTCAGGCTCACGTAGACTTTCGTGCTATACACTGTAATGCGGTGGATTTCTGCGCTCTACTGTGCTATTGTATATTCTGCTTGGCCCTGTTGAGGCCAGCCATAGTAGTGCCTCGGCACGTTAGGTTGAGTGAGGTTACGCTTGGTTATGTTATGTTAGGATAAGTTTTGCTAGGATAGCTTTGACTTTCGTGTTATGAATTGCTATTCCGCGTATTTCTGTGGTCTACTGTGCTCTACTACGTTCTGGTTGGCTATGGGAAGGCCAGGAGCAGTGGTCGCTGCACATTATGTTGAGTTATGCTGCGTCTGGTTAGGTTAGACTATGTCAGGCTGTAATAGGGTATCTCCGGCTACCGTGCTATTCACTTCAATGCGATAGATTTCTGCTGTGCACAGCGGTGCTCTAGTATGCTCTGCTTGTCTCTGTGGAGGTCAGCAATAAAAACCTCGTCATGTTAGGCTGAGGTAGGTTACCTTTGTGTATGTTACGTTTGGCTAGGCTAGGACAGGAAGCATAGTTTTCTGTGTTGTTCACTGCTATTCGGTGGATTTCAGTACTATAATGTACTCTAATGTTCTCTGCCTGGCTTTGGAGGCCAGAAATAGTTGTCTCGGCACGTTAGTTTGGGTAAGGTTAGGCTTCGTTATGTTATGTTTGGTAGGCTCGGTTAGAATTTCATTGACTTTTGCGCTATAAACGGCCATTCGGTGGACTTCTACGCTCTACATTGCTCAACTACATTCTGCTCGAATCTGGGGAGGCGAGTAATATCGATCGTGGACCGTAAGGTTGAGTCAGGTTACGTTCGGCTTGGTTAGGTTAGGTTAAGTTTAG
>NW_016979076.1:0-573 GCF_001483705.2 Eufriesea mexicana | reverse complement strand
TAGTATCTTCCCACGTTATATACGCTGAAAAGCCAGCTCACCTAACTATATGTCGAAAATGTTTATAGAATGGCACTTTTCAGTCAGATTCTATTCCAATGCAATGGCTATAGTAAACCCATAGAATCTTTCCTTCTTATCTACGCAGAATGGCTTTCAGATTCGTTTGCTCACCGCGATGTGGGTCGAGAATTTCAATAACATTGATCTTTTCAGTCAGATTCTATTGCAAAGCAATGTCTGTAGCCAACCAATAGTATCATTCCTCCTTATTTGTGAAGAAAAACTTGCTCAGCGCGATGTTTGTCGAAAATGCGAATAAAATTGAACTTTTCATTAAGATTCTATTGCAACGCAAAGGATATAGCATACCAATACGATCTCTTCTCCTTATTTATGCAGAAAATCTTGCTCACCGCGATATATGTCGAAAATGTCAATAGAATTGAACTTTTCATTCAGATTCTATTGCAATGCGATGGCTATAGCAAACCAATTAAATCCTTCCTTCTTATATATGCAGACAAGATTGCGCACCAACGTATTAGTCGATAATGATCTTTCCGGTCAGAT
>NW_016979075.1:0-329 GCF_001483705.2 Eufriesea mexicana | reverse complement strand
AATCTAACCCAACCCAACCCAACGCAAACCAACGCACCGCAACCTAACCTAACCTATCCTAACAAAGCCTAACCTTACCCAAACTTACCTAACCTAACCTAAGCTAACCTAACCTAACCCAACCCAACCCAACCTATCCTAACCTAACATAACCTAACCAACTTAACCTAACCAAACCTAACCTAACCCAAACTAACCTAACCCAAACTAACTAACCCAAACTAACCTAACCCCAAATAACTAACTCAACCTAACCTAACCTAACCTAATCTAATCTAACCTAGACCAACCCAAACCAAACCTACCCAACCCAACGTAACCTAACCTAA
>NW_016979074.1:0-650 GCF_001483705.2 Eufriesea mexicana | reverse complement strand
AATTGCTGGCCTCCACAGAGACAAGCAGCGTGTACTAGATCCCAGTAGTGCGCTGAATTCCACCGCATTGCAGTGAAGAGCTCAAGAGACGAATATATCCCAACATAAGCTGACCTAACCTAAACAAACCAAACGCAGCATTACTCAATATTATGTGCAGCGACCACTGCTCCTGGCCGCCCCAGAGAAAATCAGAATGTTGTAGAGGAGAGTAGAACACAGAAACACACGGTATAGCAGTGTAAAGCACATAAGTCAAAGTAGTCCATTCTAACCTAGCCAAACGTAGCATAACCAAACGTAACCTAACTCACATAAACATGACGGGACAAATATTGCAGACCTCCACAGAGACAAGTAGAGTTTACTAGAGCACAGTAGAGCGCAGATATCCGCGGATAGCAGTGTATAGCACAGAAGTCTGAGGTACCATATCCTAGCCTCACCAAACGGAAAATACCCGAACCTAGCGTAGCGCAAAATAACGTTACCGCCATAGCTGGCCACCTCGGAGCCAATCAGAACGTACTAGAGCACTCTGGAGCGCAAGATTCCACCGAATAGCAGTGCATATTTCAAAAGTCGATCCTACCCTATCCTAATATATCCAACCTTAACATAACCAGACGTAACAAAACTCAACCTATCGT
>NW_016979073.1:0-637 GCF_001483705.2 Eufriesea mexicana | reverse complement strand
GAGCACAGCAGAGCGCAAGAATTCAACGAATAGCAGTGGATAGCACAAATGTCAAAGCTATCGTAACCAAACGTGTACTAACCTAACCTAGGCAAGCTTAACATAACTCAAGCTACCGAGCAACGACCGCCATTGCTGCCCTCCACAGAGACAAGCAGAATACATTACAGCACAACTGCGCGCAGAAGCCTACCCAATAGCAGTGTATAACGCATAAGCCAAAGCAATCCTAACCAAACGTAACGTAGCCTAACATGAACCTTCGGAAACTAACAAAACATATCGCGCCGCGACCGCCATTTCCGGTCCCCCGCGAGCCGAGCAGAGCATAGCAGAGCAACGTAGAGCCCAGGAATCGATCGAATAGCAGCGTACTGGTCAAAAAAGTGAATGCAATCCTATGCTAACCTAACCAAACGTGACCTAACAACACGCAGCCTAACTAAATCTAACATGCCGATACAAATATTGCTGGCCTTCGCAGCGCAAAGCAGGGCACATTAGAGCACAGTAGAGCGCAAAAATCCACCGATTGGCAGTATATGGCAAAAAATGTGAAGCTAGCCTCTCATAACCTAACCAAACGTATCCTAAACACACGCAACCTGGCTCAACCTAACGAGCCAATGCCACTATT
>NW_016979072.1:0-526 GCF_001483705.2 Eufriesea mexicana | reverse complement strand
TTTTCCAGCCACAATCTATATCATTGCAATTGATACAGCACTCAAAAAGCATCTTTCCTCCTTGTTTAAGCATGATAGTTAGCTCACCACGATATAAGTAGAAAATGTCAAGAAAATTGAACTTTCCATGCAGATTCTACAGCATTGCGACGGCGATAAAACGCCAATTGAATCTTTCCTCCTTATTTATGCAAAAAGTTAACTCACAGTGATATTAGCCAAAAACGTCAATAAAATTGGATTTTCCAGCCACAATCTATATCATTGCGATGGCTATAGCACTCAAAAAGCATCTTTCCTCTTTACTAACGCAAGGAAGTTAGCTCACCACGATATTAGTCGAAAATGTCAACAAAATTGTATTTTCCAGCCACAATCTATATCATTGCAATGGCTATAGCACTCAAAAAGCATCTTTCCGCCTTACTTAAGCAAGGAAGTTAGTTCACCACGATATTTGTGAAAAATGACAACAAAATTGTATTTTCCAGGCACATTCTATTCCATTGCAATGGCTATAGCACTC
>NW_016979071.1:0-1283 GCF_001483705.2 Eufriesea mexicana | reverse complement strand
TAGAGCGCAGGTGTCTACCGAACTGCAGTGTATAGCCTAAAAGTCAAAGGAATTCTATTCTAAGCAAACCAAGCAAAACAAAGCAAAACGTAGCCTAACTCAGCCTCTCGTGCCTAGATCACTATGGCTGACATCACCAGAGCAAATCAGAACATACTAGAGCACAGTAGAGCGCAGAAAGCCGCAGCATTGAAGTGCAAAGCAGAAAAGTACAAGGTAACCTAACCTAACCCGTCGTATCCTAACAGAGCCGGGTGTAACCTATCCCAACCAACCGTGTCCAGCCCATTGATGCTGGCCTCCCCATCACCAAGCAGGACAGATTAGAGGAGTGTAGAGCGCAGTTGCCCATAGAACGGCAGCATATAGCACGAAAGTAAAATATATCCCAACCTAACGCAAACAAACCTAGCCTAACCAAACGTAACATGACACAACCTAACGGGCCGTGGCCACAATTTCTGGAATTCCCATAGCAAAGCAGGGAATATCAGATCACAGCAGAGAGCAGAAATCCAGCGAATAGAAGCTTATATCACAAAACTGAAAGATATCCTACCCAAACGGAACCAAGCGTATCATAACCAAACGTAACCTAATCCAACCTAACGCGACGCGGAAACAATTTCTGGCCTCCCCAGAACAAAGCAGAGGATATTAGACTACAGTAGAGTGCAGAAATCCTCCGAAAAGTTTTGCACAGCACTAACGCCAAAGCTATCCTTTCATAACCTGACTAATCATAGTACCAGGCGTAACTTAACCAACGTAACGCACAGAGGCAACCGTTGGTGGCCTCCCCAGCGACAAACAGGACATACTAGGGCACAGTGGAGCGCAGAAGTCCAACGAACAAATGTCTACACCACGAAACTCTGAGAAATCCGAACCTAACCCAAACGAACATAACCAAACCAAACGTAGCCTGACCTAACCTAATTTTCCGAGACCACTATTACTGGCACCCTCTGAGCCGAGCAGAGAAGAGTAGAGTAATGTAGAGCGCAGGAATTCCCCGAATATCGGTGTATAGTACGAATGTCGAAGCGGTCATATCCTAACCTAACCAATCGTGACACTACCAAACGTGGCATATCAAATCCTATCGCATCATGGCCACTATCGCAGGCTCCCCCGGAGTCGAGCAGGTTATAGTAGAGCGCAGTAGAGCACAGGAAGCTAGCAAACAGCAAAGTATAGGACAGAAGTAAAAGATACACTGACCTAACCAGACAAAAGCTTACATAAACAAACGTGATTTAACTCTACCTAATGTGCAGCGG
>NW_016979070.1:0-990 GCF_001483705.2 Eufriesea mexicana | reverse complement strand
GTTATGCTACGGTCGGTTATGTTACGATTGGTTAGGTTAGGAGAGGATACATCTGGCTTTAATAATAGAGTCTGCTATTTGGTGGATTTCTGCCCACCTACAGTGATCTAGTATTTTAGGCTCGGCTTTGGAAAGGCCAGCAATAGTGGTCTTGTCTCGTAGTTTTGTGTCAGGTTACGTTCGGTCAGGTTGGTTTAGGCTACGCTTGAATAGGGTAGCTACATCTTTTGTGCTGCACGCTGCAATTAGGTAGATTTCTGCGCTCTACTGTGCTCTGATATGTCCTGGTTGGCTCTGTGGTGTGCAGTAATAGCGGTCTCCGCATGATAGGTTGAGTTAGGCTACATTTGTTTATATTCCGTCGGTTGGGGTGAGGTTTGTGAAGCCTTGACTTTTATGATGTACACTGCGATTCTATCGATTTTTGTGTTCTACTGTCCACTAATATTCTATGCCTGGCCCTGGGGAGGCCAGCACTAGTGGTCGCGGCACGTTAGGTTGAGTTATGTAACGTTCGGTTATGTTACGATTGGCTTTCTTAGTAGAGGATATCTTTGTCTTTAATGCTACAGTTCTGCTATGTGGTACATTTCTGCGCCCAACAGTGCTGTAACATTTTCGGCTTGGCTCTGAGACGGCCAGCAATAGTGGTCTCGCCACGTTAGTTTGAGTTTTGTTACGTTTGCTTAAATTACGGTTGGTTATGTTAGCTTTGACTTTAGTTGTACAGTCTGCAATTAGGTGGATTTCTGTGCCCAACAGTGCACTAGTGTTTTCGGCTTGGCCCTGGGAAGGCCAGCAATAGTGGTCTCGTCACGTTATGTTGACTTAGGTTACGCTCTTGTAGGCTGGGTTAGGCTAAGTTTGGTCAGGATATTTTTAACATTTGGGCTGTACACTGCTGCTCGGTGGATTTCTGCACTCTACTGTGCTCTAGTATGTCCTGCCTGTCTCTGGGGAGTGCAGCAGTGGCGGTCTCGGCTCTTTAGA
>NW_016979069.1:0-204 GCF_001483705.2 Eufriesea mexicana | reverse complement strand
TGTGCGTGGACGAATGGATGGGTGAATGGACGGAAGAATGGATCTATGTATGGATGCTTGTATGGATGAATGTATGGATGTATGCATGGATGCATGCATGGATGTATGGATGGATGTATGTGTGTATGGATCTTTGGATGTATGCATGTATGGTTGTACGTATGCATGAATGTATGGATGTAAGAAGGTATGGATGTGTGCATG
>NW_016979068.1:0-994 GCF_001483705.2 Eufriesea mexicana | reverse complement strand
GATACCCTAACCTAACCTGGCCAATCCTAACGTGCCTAGCCCACTATTCCTGGCATCCCCATCACCAAGAGGGGCATGTTAGAGGACAGGAGGACGCAGAAGCCGATAGAACGGCAGTGTATGGTACGAAAGTCAAAAACATCTCAATGTAACCCAAACAAACATAACCTAACCGGACGAAACCTAACACGACATTACGCACAGCGGCCACTCTTTCGAGCATTCCCAGAGCAAAGCAGATAATACTAGATCACAGTCGAGCGCAGAAATCCCCCCAATAGCTGTGCAAAGCAGAAATGTGATAGCTATCATCTCCTAACCTGACCAAGCATAACACAACCGAACGTAACCTAACCCGACTAAAGTGCCCAGACCATTATTGCTGACACCCAGAGCAAAGAAGGATACACTACAGCACAGGAGAGCGCAGAAATACGCCGCACTGATGTGCAAGGTAAAAAAGTCAAAGATATACTTACCAAGCATATCCAAACCTAACCGAGCCAGACGTAACATAACTCAAACCCACGTGCCGAGAGCACTATTCCTGGGGTCCACAGAGACAAGCGAAGTGCGATAACGCACTGAAGAGCGCAGAATTCCTTAGAATATCAGCGCGTAACACAATAGTCGGAGCTGTCCTCACCTACCACAACGTATCCTAACAAAACCGAACGTAATCTGACACAACCTAACATGCCGCGACCACCATTGCTGACATCCCGAGAGCGGGGTAGAGCATAGTAGAAATCCACCTAGTAGCAGTGTATAGCACAAAAGTCTAAGCTATCCCATCCTACCACAAGCATACGTAACATAACCAAACGCAATATAGCTCAGGCTAACGTGCCGAGGCCAATACCCCTGGCCTCCCCACGGACAAACAGAATGTACTAGAGCACTGAAGACCGCAGAAATCAACCGAACAGCAGTGTACAGCACAGAAGTCGTAGCCATCCTTACCAAACTTAGCCTAACCTATCCAAATCGAGGG
>NW_016979067.1:0-1577 GCF_001483705.2 Eufriesea mexicana | reverse complement strand
CCCACTGATTACGTAAATTCCAAAGCGATTTTGTAATATTCAGTGTATAGTTCGTATATAACTTCGGATAACTATAATTGACAGTACGCTACCTAGTGGACGAACCAACACATCATTGTGGCCGTTGGATTAATCTGCTTAGTGGACATTTCTATAATACAGCTGTTCTAGAATGACTAACAAATATACATTATCCTTCGAGATATAAACAATTGACAGCACAGTGCTGATTGCAGCCATCATCACTGTACTGCTGCCGCAGGATTACTTTGTTCACTGATGATATAAATTATTTAGCAATTCTAAGATCACAAGGCACAGGTCATTATCACCCGATATATAGTTAATTAACAACAGAGTACTGAGTATAGCCGTCATCAGTGTACCGCATGCGTCGAATTACCTTGCTCACTGATGCAATAATTTATGTAGCAATTCTAGATTGGCAAAGTGCAGACACATTATCCTTCGAGATATTAACAGTTGACAACACTGTGTTGAGTACACTCATAGTCACAGTGCTAAAGACGGTGGATCATTTATCCGCCGATCGTACGTGTTCCAAAGTAATTCTAGAATAATCTGTGTATAGTACAGTTATCGATAGGGATATTTGCATTTCACAGTGCGGTGCATGGTACATCCAGCAATGCGTCACAATTGTCGTAGGATTAACACGTTCATTGATGATTTACAATCTACAACAATCAAAGAATGACAAACTTCAGATCCATTATGCTTCGGGTAATGAAAAATTGTCAAAAAGTGCTCAGTCCTGCACTCATCCCGGCACTGTAACCGTTGAGCTACTTTGCCACTGATAACGTAAATTACAATGCAACCCTGAAATAACCTGTATATAGTACTGATATTGCTAGGGTCATTTACAATTGACTGTACGGTGCGTGGTACATCAACCGACACAGAAATGTAGTCGTTGGATTAATCTGTGGAGTGGTGATACAGATTCTACAGCAATTCTAAAATGACGGAACACATGTACATTGTCCCTCGCGAAATTGGCAATTGACAATACTGCACGTATTGAAGTTATTACCAGAGTGCTGAAGACGTTGGGTCATTTGTTCACTGGTGATGTAAGTTCTAAAGCAATTCTAGAATAATCAGTTCATGGTAAGACTACAGCTAAGATTATTTACGATCGGCAATACGGTTCCTAGTACATCCACCTTTAGAGCAATGTAGCCGTTGGATTATTCTGTTCGACGATTATTTTAGATTTTATAGCAATTCCAGAATGACAGCGGACATATCCGTTATACCTTGGGGTATTAACAATTGACATTACAGTCCAGAGAGAAGCTATCGTCACAGTACTACAGCCGTCGGATTCATTTGCCCATTGATGATATAAATTCTTTAGCATTTCTGGAATGACAAAGCACGGATCCATCACCCTTCCTGATATTAACTATTGGCAACACAGTACTGAGCACAACCAACATCACAGTAACGCAGCCGTTGGATTACTTTGCTTACCGATGTCCTAAATAGCAAAGGAATTGTAGAATAATCTGTGTATAGAACGGTATTCGGTAGTGATATTTACAATTGAC
>NW_016979066.1:0-397 GCF_001483705.2 Eufriesea mexicana | reverse complement strand
AATAAAGCCAAACAAATCCTAACTTATCCTAACGTGCCGAGACAACTATAACTGGAACCCCCACAGCCATACAGAATACACTAGGGCACAGTAGAGCGCAAAAGGCCACCAAATAGCAGCGAATAACACAAATGTCAAGGATACACTGATCTTACCTGTCATAACCTGACTTAACCAAACGTAGAGTGACCAAACCGAACGAGCCGAGACCACAATTGCTGGCCACGCCATCGCCAAGTAGATCATGTTAAACGAGTGTGGAGCGCAGAAGTCCAAGGAATGGCAATGTATAGCAGAAAAGTGAAAGAAATCCAAACCTAACCCAGAAGAACGAAGGATAAACGAACGTAACCTAAGCCAACCTAACGTTCCGAGACCACTATTTCTGGTAACCCGG
>NW_016979065.1:0-1035 GCF_001483705.2 Eufriesea mexicana | reverse complement strand
ATCATTACTGTACTGTAGCCATTTGACTACTTTGTTGACTGACGATGTAAATTCCGCAGCAGCTCTAGAATAAGCAATGTATACATAAATTACTGCTTCACATGCCTACAATTGGTAGTTCGATACCTCGCACTTGCACCCACAGAGCACTGTAGCCTTTGGGTGATTCTGTTCTCTGATGACTCAACCTCTCTAGAAGTACTGGTATGATCAACGTATGAATCAGATGCTTTTAGTGGCATTGACGAGTGGCAACACAATACTGAGCGTAGCCGTCTACACAATGATATAGCAGTTGTATTAATCTGTTCGCTGATCACGTAAGTTCTTCTGCCATTTTAGAATGATGAATGGTGAGGGTATCTGTAACCGGAGACACTGACATATGTCAAAAGGATTCAGAGTACCGCCACCATTACATTACTGTAGCGACTTGACTAATTCGTTCGCTGATGATTTGAATTCCGCATGAAGTCTAGAACAAACAATGTATAGATCAGTTATTGCTAGAGATAATTACAGTTGGTAGTACGGTAGCAAGTACAAGCACCGATGGGTGACTGTAGCAGCTGAATTTTTTTGTCTGTTGAATGATCATTTCGTTTCCATTGCTGCTCTAGAATGACAAAGGACTGACCCATTATCGCCAAAAAATTAAGAACTGACGAAACAGTACTGAGTACAGCAAACATCACTGTACTGTAGCCGATGGATTAACTTGTTCACTAATGACGTAAGTTCCAAAGCAAATGTGGAGTAATCAATATATGGTACGTTCATGTCTGGACATATATGCAATTGAAATTACAGACAACGCAGTAATGGGTAGAGCTATCATAAAAGTACCCTAGTAGTAGGATCATATGTCCGCTGATGGTATAAGTTCCAAAGTTACTCTAGAATAATCAATGTGTTGTACGGCTATCGCTAGAGGAACATCCAATTTACAGTACGGTGCTCAGTACGTACACTAATGGAGCACTGTAACCGTTGGATTAATCTGCTCAGTGATGATTTCTGTGCCTTTCCAATCCT
>NW_016979064.1:0-608 GCF_001483705.2 Eufriesea mexicana | reverse complement strand
CAATATAACGTTCAGTGAACACAATTGCTGGCCTCCCAGATTCGAGCAGAGTATAGTAGAGCAAAGTATAGCGCAGTATTCCGACGAAAAGCGGTTTATGACAGGAATGTCGATTCCATCCGAACCTAACCCAAACCAACATAACGTAACCAGACGTATCTTATCTCAACCTGACGTGCCGAGGGCAGAATTGCAGGAGTGCCAAGCAGAGCATACTAGGGTATACTAGAGCGCAGAAACCCACCGAATGTCAGAGTATAGCACAAAAGTCGAAGGTGTAATCCCCTATCCTGACCAAACGTCACATGACTGGACGTAACGTAGCAGATCTGTGGTCCCACGATCACTATTGCTGGGCTCACGAGAGTCAAACATGGTACAGGTGAGCAATGTAGAACGCCGAAATCGCACGAACAGAAGTCTATAGCGCATAAGCCAAAGCAATCTCAACCAAACCTAACCAAACCCTGCCGAACGAAGCGTAACAGGGCACAACCTCAATTGCCGCGACCACTACACTTGGCGACCCAGGCACAAGCACATTGTGATACGGAACCGTACCGCGCAAATACCCATAGAAGAGCAGCGTGCAGCACAAAAGTCGAAGC
>NW_016979063.1:0-396 GCF_001483705.2 Eufriesea mexicana | reverse complement strand
GGCAGGTCGTACTGTGTCGTTATCTTTCGCGTTTTAGAGTCCTATACTTCGTCTTTTGATTAGGTTTCTTTGCTATCACTCAATAGAACAGATCATTGCCTAATTATTTTCCCGATTTTTTCAGCAAATTAAAAGAAGATTACAGAAAAAAGTGGGAAGCATCGTTATGTCCATGGCGGTGTGTCTGCATCAGGTCGAAGAATGTAAGCCTTTATTTTAACATAACCTTCAGTTGTAAATAAATAAGTAGTTTTATGTAAATAAGTAAGATATAAGCCATTCTTTTTCTATCTTTTATTAGTTATAGCTAAGCCTGGTTGTGTAAAGACAATATTTTGTTGAAATATACGTGCACGTGCAGTAGGAGAAAAATATTGTAGGAATTATTTTATATGG
>NW_016979062.1:0-586 GCF_001483705.2 Eufriesea mexicana | reverse complement strand
TGTGGTGACCTAGCTTTCTTGCCTATATAAGGAGGGAAGATTCTACTGGCACGCAATAGCCATAGCAATGCTATAAAATCTGGCTAGAAAATGCAATTTTATTGGCATTTTCGACTAATATCGTGGTCACCTAACATTCTTGCATATATAAAGAGGAAAGATACTACTGGCGTGCTATAACAAGTGATATGCAATAGAATCTGGCTGGAAAATTGAGTTCTATTGACTTTTCGGCTAATATCGTGGTGACATAACTTTCTTGCTTATATAAGGAGGAAAGATTCTACTGGCGTGCTATTGTCATGACGATGCTATAGAGTCTGTGTGGAAAATTCAATTTTATTGCCATTTTCGGCTAATATCGTGGTGACGTAACTTTCTTGCATAAAGAAGGAGGGAAGATCCTATTGGCGTGCTATAGCCATTTTGCAATGCTATAGAATCTGGCTGGAAAATACAATTTTAATAACATTTTCGACTAACATGGTGGCGACCTAACTTTCTTGCTTAAATAAGGCGGGACGATTCCACTGTCGTGCTATAGCCATTGCAATGCTATAAAATCTGGCTGGAAAATACAATTATA
>NW_016979061.1:0-290 GCF_001483705.2 Eufriesea mexicana | reverse complement strand
TGCTCCAGCAATTTCTGCGTGTCTCTGGGGAGGCCAGCAGCAATGATCTCGGCACGATAGATTAAATTTTATTACGTTTGTTTATATTACGATTCGATATGTTACGATAGGATGAAGTTGGCTTTTGTGCTATACACTGCAATACGGACGATTTCTACGCTGTACATTACTCTACTCTAGCCTGGTCGACTCAGGAGATGCTAGTAATAGTGATCCCACACGTTAGGTTATGTTAGGCTACGTTCGGTTAGGTTGCCTTTGCTTGGGTTAAGGTTGGATAGATTTGGCGT
>NW_016979060.1:0-523 GCF_001483705.2 Eufriesea mexicana | reverse complement strand
GGTGAGCTATCTTTCTTGCATAAACAAGGAGGAAAGATTAAATTGGCAAGCTATAACCATTGCGATGCTGAAGAATCTGGTCGAAAAATTCAATTTTATTGTCTTTTTCGACTAATATAGTGATGAGTTAACTTTCTTGCATAAATAAGGGGGAATGATTCTATTGGCGTGCTATATCCATTGCAGTGCTGCTGAATCCGGCTGGAAAGTTCAATTTCATTGACATTTTCGACTATTATCGCTTTGAGCTAACTTTCCTGCATAAACAAGGAGGAAAGATTAAATTGGCAAGCTATAACCATTGCGATGCTGAAGAATCTGGTCGAAAAATTCAATTTTATTGTCTTTTTCGACTAATATAGTGATGAGTTAACTTTCTTGCATAAATATGACGGAAAGATCCTATTGGCGTGCTATATCCATTGCAGTGCTGCTGAATCCGGCTGGAAAGTTCAATTTCATTGACATTTTCGACTATTATCGCTTTGAGCTAACTTTCCTGCATAAACAAGGAGGAAAGATT
>NW_016979059.1:0-287 GCF_001483705.2 Eufriesea mexicana | reverse complement strand
TTAGATGAGTTGTAGAGCGCAGAAATCCATATAACCGCAGAGTATAAAGCAAAGTCGATGCTACCCTATCCTAACCTAACCAAACGTAACATAGCCATGTGCAACATAACTTAACATGATGTGACGACACCACCATTGCTGTCCTACCCAGGGCCAAGCAGAATATGCTAGAGCACAGTGGAGGTAAGAAAGGCTCCGAATGGCGGCGTTTAGCGTGAAGGTCCAAGCTACGCTGTCCCAATCTTACCAAGCGTAACATAACCAAACGTGACATACGTCAACCTAAC
>NW_016979058.1:0-537 GCF_001483705.2 Eufriesea mexicana | reverse complement strand
ATCTGGCTGGAAAATAAAATTTTATTGACATTTTCCGTTATATCGTGATGAGATAACTTTCTTTCATAAATAAGGAGGAAAGATACTATTGGCGCGCTATTTTTGGCGCGCTATTGACATTGCAATGCAATACAATCTGGCTGAAAAATATAATTTTATTGACATTTTCGACTAGTATCGCGGGTGTCCTAGCTTTCATGCATAAATATGGAGGAAAGACACTATTGGCGTGCTATGGCCGTTGCAATCCTATAGAAACTGGCTGGAAAATTAAATTTTACTGACATTTTCGTCTAATATCTTCGTGAGTTGACTTTCTTGAATAAATAAGGAGGAAAGATTCTATTGGCGCGCTATAGACATTGCAATGCATTACAATCTGGCTGAAAAACATAATTTTATTGACATTTTCGACTAACATCGTGGTGAGCAAACTTTCCTGAATAATAAGGAGGAAAGGTTATATTGGCGAGTAATAGCCATTGCTATGCTATAGAATCTGGCTGGAAAATTCAATTTTATTGACATTTTCGACTA
>NW_016979057.1:373-1317 GCF_001483705.2 Eufriesea mexicana | reverse complement strand
AAAGATTCTATTGGCACGCTATAGCCATTGTAGTGCTATAGAATCTGGCTGGAAAGCTTAATTATATTGACATTTTCGACTAATGTCGTGGTGGGCTTCCATCCTTGCATAAATGAGGAGGAAAGATTCTACTGGCGAGCTAAAGCCAATGCAATGCTACAGAATCTGCCAGGAATATTCAATTTTATTGACATTTTCGGCTAATGGCGTGGTGAGCTAACTGTCCTGAATAAATAAGGAGGAAAGATACTATTGGTGTGCTATAGCGATAGCAATGCTATAGAATCTGCCTCGAAAATTCAATTTTATTTACATATTCGACAAATATCATGGTTTGGTAACTTTCTTGCACAAATAAGGAGAAAAGATTCTACTGGCGCGCTATAGCCATCGCAATGCTGTAGAATATGGCCGGAATATACAATGTTATTGACATTTTCGATTAATATCGTGGTGAGCTGACATCCACGCATAAATAAGGAGGAAAGATTCTATTGGCACGCTATAGCCATTGTAGTGCTATAGAATCTGGCTGGAAAGTTTAATTTTATTGACATTTTCGACTAATGTCGTGGTTGGTGAGGTAACTTTCTTGCATAAATACGGCGGAAAGATTCTATTGGCCAGCTATAGCCATTGCAATTCTATAGTATCTGGATGGAAAATACAGTTTTATTGACATTTTCGACTAATATTGTGGTGAGCTGTCATCCCTGAATAAATAAGGAGGAATGATTCTACTGGCGAGAAAAAGCCAATGCAATGCTGCAGAATCTGACTGGAAAATGCAATTTTATTGTCATTTTCGACAAATATCGTGGCGATATAGCTTTCTTGCATAAATACGGTGGAGAGATTCTATTGTCCAGATGTGGAAATTGCAATTCTATAGTATCTGGATGGAAATTCAATTTCATTGACATTTTCGACTAATATCGCGGTGA
>NW_016979057.1:0-280 GCF_001483705.2 Eufriesea mexicana | reverse complement strand
ATTGACATTTTATACTAATATCGCGGTGAGCTGACATCCATGCATAAATAAGGAGGAAAGATTGTATTGGCACGCTGTACCCATTGCAGTGCTATAGAATCTGGCTCGAAAATACAATTTTATTAACAATTTCGACTAATATCGTAGTGTGGTAACCTTCTTGCATAAATAAGGAGGAAAGATCCCATTGGCCAGAAATAGCAATTGCAATTCTATGGTATCTGGATGGAAAATTCAACTTCATTGACATTTTCGACTGATATCGTGGTGAGCTAGCTTT
>NW_016979056.1:0-830 GCF_001483705.2 Eufriesea mexicana | reverse complement strand
TCGCTTAGGTTGGATTAGGCTAAGTTTGGTTAGAGTACCTTGAACTTTTGTATTGTACACTGCTACCCGTTGGATTGCTGCGGTCTACAGTGTTCTATTATGCCCAGCTGCGCTCTGGGGTGCGCAGCAATGGCGGTCTCGGCATGATGGGTAGCGTTAGTCTATGTTTGATTATGTTCTGATGGTTTGGGTTAGGTTTGGGTAGCTTTGACTTTAGAGCTCTAGTCTGGTGTTAGGTGGATTTCTGCGCCCTACTGCGTACTAATATTTTCATCTTGTCTCTGGGAAGGCAAGCAATAGTGGTCTCGGTACGTTATGTTTGGTCATGTTACGTTCGGTTACCTTGGGTTAGGATAAGTTTGTTATAAATAGCTTCATCCTTTGTGCTGTACACTGCCATTTGTTGGATTCCTGCGATATGCTTTCCTCTAGTATGTCCTGCTTGGATCTGTGGAGGGCAGTAATAGCGTTCTCGGCACGTTAGGATGAGTTATGCTACGTTTGGTTACGTTCGGTTTGCATGGGTATGGTTTGGGTGGCTTTGACGTTTCTGACATACACTGCGGTTCTATGGATTTCTGCATTCTACCCTCCACTAATGTGCTCTGCTTGGCTTTGGGGAGGCCAGCATTTGTTATCGCGGCATGTTAGGCTGAGTTATGTTACGTTTAGTTATGTTACCATTGGTTAGATTAGGAGAGGATAGCTTTGACGTTAGAGATATAGTCTGCTATTGGGTGGACTTCTGCGCCCTACAGTGCTCAAATATTTACAGCTGGGCTATGGGAAGGCCAGCAATAGTGGTCTCGGCACGCTATCTCTTGTCAGGT
>NW_016979055.1:0-570 GCF_001483705.2 Eufriesea mexicana | reverse complement strand
GAATCTGGCTGGAAAATACAATTTTATTGAAATTTTCGGCTAATTTCGCGGTGAGCTGACTTTCTTGCCTAAATTAGGTGGAAAGATTATATTGGCGAGCTATTGCCATTACAACGCTGTAGAATCTGTATAGCAAATTCAATTTTATTGACATTTTCAACTAATATCGTGGTGACCTAACTTACTTGCATAAACGTGGGGGAAGAATACTATTGGGAGCTATAGCCATTGCAGTCCGGCAGAATCTGGCAGGAAAGTACTATTTTATCGACATTTTCGACTAATATCGTGGTGAGCTAGCTTTCTTGCATAAATAAGGAGGAAAGATTCTATTTGCGTGCTATTGCGACTGCAACGCTATGGAATCTGTATGGCAAATTCACTTTTATTGACATTTGCGACTAATATCGTGGTGAGCGAACTTTCTTGCATAAATAAGGAGAAAAGATTCTGTTGGGGTGCAATAGACATTGTAGTGCAACAGAATCTAGCAGGAAAATTCAATTCTACTGACATTTTCGACTAATATCGTTGTGAGCTAACTTCCTTGCATAGGTAAGGAGGAAAGAT
>NW_016979054.1:0-638 GCF_001483705.2 Eufriesea mexicana | reverse complement strand
TTTTCCAGCCTGATTCTATAGCATCGCTATGACTATAGTACGCCAATAGTATATTTCTTCCTTGTCTATGCAAGAAAGTTTGCTCACCGCTATATCAGTCGAAAATGTCAATAAAATCGAATTTTCCTCGCAGATTCTATAGAATAGTAATGGCTATATCATGCCAATAGAATCTTTGCTCCTTATTTATGCAAGTGGGCTAGCTCACCACGATATAAGTCCAAAATGTCAATAAAATTCAATTTTCCAGAAAGATTCTATAGCATTACAATGGATATAGCACGCCAGTAGTATCTTTGCCCCTTATGTATGCAAGAAAGTTAGCTCACCACTATATTAGCAGCAAATGGCAATAAAATTGAATTTTCCAGCCTGATTCTATAGCATTGCAATGGCTATGGCACGCCAATACAATCCTTCCACATTATTTATGCAAGAAAGGTAGCTCACCACGATATTAGTCGAAAATGTCAATAAAAATGTATTTTCCATCCAGATTCTATAGCATTGCAATGGCTATGGCACGCCAATACAATCCTTCCACATTATTTATGCAAGAAAGTTAGCTCACCACTATATTAGCAGCAAATGGCAATAAAATTGAATTTTCCAGCCTGATTCTATAGCATTGCAATGGC
>NW_016979053.1:0-759 GCF_001483705.2 Eufriesea mexicana | reverse complement strand
GTGTGAATGTGGAAAATATTTTACGAGAATAGTTATGGTTCAAAATATAATTGAAAATGCTTTGAATTTATATGGTGCAAATAAATTTCAATAGTCTTCTAAATTAGAATTCTGTAAAGAAGTATCGCAAATTGATTATAATATTGGATTTGAATTACAAATTGGAGACTCATTTAATCACTTAAATCAGATGGAAATTAGTAGCATATGTTGTGTTGGAAATTATGACTCAATATTAATAACTGATAAGCAAGAAATAAACCTAATAAGTATAATTTAATTGGTAAATGCAACGAAAGCACTTCTTATGTAAATATTGAAATTTAATTATGAAAATATCCATCCGGATATGCACGATTTCATTTTATATCGCGTTTAATTTTTGGTTTAATTTCAAAATGTAAATCAATATTATAATGATCACTCCTCTGACTTTTTCAGTCAATTGCCTCCCTCCCCATTGTGCATTATAATGATTTTCTAGACAATAATTTAAATCGCTTGTTGTATGATGTGCTATTAAACCAGTCATTACTAAATTTAGTGCTAAAATTAATGGTACTCTATAAAGAGATGCTTTTATTATTGACTTCATATTATTTTATTCGTCCATAAACTTTTGTATGGTCCAGCTGATTCTTGGTTTTGTAGACGATTTGAATTCACTTAATTTTTATAACATTCAAAAACATCAATTCCTTGTTCTATAATATTTCCTCGTAATTTTTTCATTGATATTCTAAAAATAATTTTGATCTC
>NW_016979052.1:0-273 GCF_001483705.2 Eufriesea mexicana | reverse complement strand
GCGGTCTCGGCACGTTAGGTTGAGTCAGGCTATTTGCGGTTATGTTCTGTTGGTTTGGTTTAGGCTTAGGTAGTTTTGACTTTTCTGATATACACTGCGATCCTATGGATTTCTACGTTCTACTCTTCAATAATGCGTTCTACTTGACCCTGGGGAGGCCAGCAATAGTGGCCGCGGATCGATATATTGATTCACGCTACGATCGGTTAGGTCTCTTGCAATCGGTTTGGTTAGGATAGCTGTAACTTTTGTGCTGTACAATGCTTTTCGGTG
>NW_016979051.1:0-805 GCF_001483705.2 Eufriesea mexicana | reverse complement strand
CTTGCATAAATAAGGAGGAAAGTTCTTTCTGGAGTGCAATAGCCATAGCAATGCTGTAGAAAAAAGCTGGAAAATTCAATTTTACTAACATTTTCGACCAACAGCGTGGTGAGTTAACTTTCTTGCATAAATAAGGAGGAATGATACAATTGGCGTGCTATAGCAATTTCAATGCAATAGAATCTGTGTGGGAAATACAATTTTATTGACATTTTAGACTAATATCGTGGCGAGCTATGTAATACAATTTTATTGACATTTTAGACTAATATCGTGGCGAGCTATGTTACTTGCGTAAATAAGGAGGAAAGGTTCTATTGGCGTGCAATGGCCATTTCAATGCTATAGAATCTGCTGGAAAGTTCAATTTTATTGAAATTTTCGTCTACTATCGTGGTGAGTTCGCTTTCTTGCTTAAATAAGGAGTAAAGATCCTATTGGGGTGCTGTAGCCATTGCAATGCAGCAGAATCTGGCTGGAAGGTTCAACTTTATTGACATCTTCGACTAATATCGTGGTGAGCAAACTTTCTCGCGTAAATAAGGCGGAAAGTTCCTTCTGGAGTGCTATAGCCATTGCAATGCCGCAGTATCTGGTTGGAAAATTCATTTTTATTGACATTTTTGACTTATATCTCGGTGAGATAACTTTCTTTCATAAATAAGAAGGAATGATGCAATTGGCGAGCTATAGCCATTTCAATGCAATATGATCTGTCTGGAAAGTTCAATTTTATTGACATTTTCGAATAATATCGTGGTGAGCTATCTTTTTTACATAAATAAGGAGGGTAGATTCTATTGGC
>NW_016979050.1:0-558 GCF_001483705.2 Eufriesea mexicana | reverse complement strand
CACGATATTAGTCGAATATGTCAATAAAATTGAAATTTCCAGTCAGATTCTATTGCACTGCAAATGCTGTAGCACGCCAAAAGAATCTGTCCTCCATATTTACGCAAAAAAGGTTGATCACCTCGATATTAGTCGAAAATGCCTATAAAATTGAAGTTTCCAGTCAGATTCTACTGCGCTGCAATGGCTATGGACCGCCAATAGAAACTCTCCTCGCCAATAGAAACTCTCCTCCTTATTTATGCGTGAAAGTCTGCTCACCACGATATTAGTCAGAAATGTCAATGAAATTGTACCTTACGGTCTGATTCTATTGCATTGCCATGGCTATAGCAGGACAATGCAATATATCTTCCAGAATTTATGCGAGAAACCTTGCTCCCCACGATATTATTCGAAAATGTCAATGAAATTGAACTTTCCGGTCTGATTCTATTGCATTGCCATGGCTATAGCACGCCATTAGATTATATGCTCCTGAATTTATGCGAGAAGGTTTGCTCTCCACGAAATTTTTCGAAAATGTCAATGAAATTGAACTTTCCATTCTGATTCTAT
>NW_016979049.1:0-661 GCF_001483705.2 Eufriesea mexicana | reverse complement strand
TTGTGTTTGGCTACGTTTGGATAAGTTATGTTTTCCTGGGTTAGGTGCGCATAGCTTTTACTTTCGTGGTATACACTGCTATTCGTTGGAACTCTGCGCTCTGCTGAGCTCCGTTATATTCCGCTTGACACTGGTAAGGCCATTAATTGTGGTCTAGGCACGTTAGGTTGGATTATGTTGCGCATGGCTATGATACGATTTGCTAGCATAGGATAAAATAACTGCGACTTTTGAGCAATACACTGCCATTCGGTTAATTTCTGCGCTCTACATTGCGCTAATATGCTCTAGTCGAACATGGGGTGGTCAGGAATGGTGGTCGTGACACGATAGGTTAAGTTAGGTTTCGCTTGGTTAGGATAGGTTGTGTTAGGTTTGGCTATGATTGCTTTAACTTTTGTGCTCTACACTGCGCTTCGTTGGATTTCTGCAATCTACTGAGCTCTAGTATGTTCTGCTTGACCCTGGGGAGGCCAGGAATAGTTGTCCCGACACGTTCGTTTGTGTTATGGTACGTTTGATTGCATTCAGTTTGGATAGGTTAGGACAGGATATCTTAGACTTTCGAGCTATGCACTGCTATTCGGTGGATTTCTGTGCTCTATATTGCTCTACTATACCCTACTTGGCTCTGGGGAGGCCAGCGTCTGTGGCCCCAGCA
>NW_016979048.1:0-1391 GCF_001483705.2 Eufriesea mexicana | reverse complement strand
GGTTATAGCTAGAGATGTTTACAACTCATAGTGCGTTACACAGTACATCCACCTACATGGCACAGTTGCAGCTGGAGTAATCTGTTCGCTGATGATCTAAATACCCTAGCAATTCTAGAATGACAAAATAGAGACCCCTTATCGCTCTTGTCCTTAACAATGTACCCACCAGAAGTGAGTGCAGCAATCATCACAGTCACATAGGTGCCAGAAATTTTTGTTCACTGCTGACGTAGATTCCAATCCAATTCCAGAGTAAGCGTTGTATGGTACGGTTATAGCTAGCATTTCTACAACTGACAATACGGTACCATGTATATCCACCAACATAGGACTGCAGCCGTTGGATGAATGTGTTGATTGACGTTTCTGATCCTATAGTAAATTTAGAATGGCAAAAGATCGATACAGTGTCGCACGAGACATTATATTGTCATAGCAGTGCTTAGTAGAGCCATCATCACGTTAATGCTGAAGTTGGAACCGATTGTTCACTATTCATGTAAATACCAAAGCAGCACTGGTATCAGCAGTGTATATTCTGTTATCGCTAGACATACTTACAAAGAACAGTAAGGTACTCAGTACATCCTCCATCAGGGCACTGTAGCCGGTCTATTTATAAGTTCTATGATGATATATATTCTATAGCTGTACTAGAATGGCAAAAGACAGATTTATTATCTCTAGAAGTACAAAAAATTGACAACTCAGTGCAGAGTAAAGCCACCATCACTGTGCGGTAGACGTTGGATTAATATTCTGACTACCGAATTAAATTTCCCAGTCATCCTAGGATAATCAATGTATGCATCAGCTGCATCTAGAGACATTTCCTATTCCAAGAACGGTAGTACGTACATCCACTAACAGAGCACTGTGATCGTTTGATTAACCTTTCTAGTGATGATTAATATTCCAATGCAGGTCTATGGTAGTCAATGTGTGGCACGGTTATGGTTAGAGTTATTCAGAAATGTCAGTACTGTCTTTAGTACATTCAGCAGAGCACAGTAGCCGTTGAAATAATCTGACCAGTGATGACATGAACTCCACAGTAGTTATAGATATATCACTGAACACGTCAGTTACGACTGGGGATGTGTACAAGTCCTCGTTCGGAATATGGGACCCCCTTCAATAGAACACTGTAGCCGTTTGATTAACCTTTTGAGTGATGATGTAAGTTCCAAAGCAAGTCTAGGGTAGTCAACGTATAGTACGGTTATAGCTAGAGATATTTACCATTGATAGGACAGTTCTTAGTGCATCCAGCAGCACAGCAGTGTAGTAGTTGGATTAACCGCTTCAGCGCTGACTTATATTCTAAAGTATTTCTAGAATGATCAACGCATACGTCAGTTATGAATGTAGACGTTTACTGTTCCCAG
>NW_016979047.1:0-280 GCF_001483705.2 Eufriesea mexicana | reverse complement strand
TATGCTCTACGTTGCTCTATTATACTCTGCTCTACTCCGGGGTGGGGAGCAACTGTGGCCGTGGCACGTTAAGTTGTGTCTTGTTACGAATGGATGCGTTATGTTAGGCTTCTTTGGTTAGGATAGCTTCGACTTTCGTGCTATACGCTGTTGTTCATTGAATTTCCGCGATCGACTCGTTCGACTACATTCTGCTTGGCTCTGTGGAGGCCTGGTTCTGTGGTCGCTGCGTGCTTCGTTGGGCTATGCTACGCTTGGTTGTGTCAGGTTAGGTCACGTT
>NW_016979046.1:0-501 GCF_001483705.2 Eufriesea mexicana | reverse complement strand
TCAACACAGCGTGCCGCGAACACCGCTGCCGTTCTCCACAAAGCCAAGCAGAGCACAGTAGAGTACAGAAGATAACAAAAACCCGCCGGACAATAGTGTATAACGCGAAAGTAGAAGCCAACCTTACAAAACATTATCTAACATAGCATAATCTAACGTAGACTAACAAAACATAAAGTGCCGCGACTATTGCTGTCCTCTCCAGAGCCAAACGGTATGTAGTAGAGCGGAGTATATCATAGAAATACTCGGAATATCAGTGTATGGCACAAAAGTAGAAGGTATCCTAACCTATCCTGACCTAACCTAACATATCCGAACGTAGCATAGCTCAACATAACCTGCCGCAACAACTGCTCCTTGCCTACCATGTTCCAAACAGAAAGTAGCAGAGCACAGTAGATCACAGAAATAAACCGAATAGCAGTACATGGTACGAAAGCCGTAGACACCTTTGCATAATTTGACCAAACCTAACCGAACCAAACGTAGCATAACTCA
>NW_016979045.1:0-503 GCF_001483705.2 Eufriesea mexicana | reverse complement strand
AACCTAACGTGCCGATAATTCCATTGCTGTCATCCCCAGAGCCAAGCAGGACTAGCTAGAGCGAAGTAGAACGCTGGAATCCGCCGAGCAAATGTGTAAAGCGTAAGCGCAACAGTTAAAACTACCCCAACCAAACATATCCTATGCCTACTTAACCGAACGTAACCTGACTCATTATAACGAGCCGAGGCCATTACTGGTAGCCATCCCAGAGCCAAGCTGGAAATGTTACAGCACTGTAGGGGGTAGGAATCCACATTATAGCAGACTAAGGCACTAAAGTCGAAGCCATCCTCACCTAACCTATCCAACCATAACCTAACCAAAAATAACCTAATTCAACCTAACGTGCCGCGAACACTATTCCTGGCATCCTCAGTGCCAAGCAGAACACATTAGTGGAGAGTAGAGCGTAGGATTCCATAGAATTACAATGTATGTCAGAAAAGTCAAAGCTACCCGAACCAAACATGAACAAACCTAACCTAACAAAACGTACCCTA
>NW_016979044.1:258-587 GCF_001483705.2 Eufriesea mexicana | reverse complement strand
GTCCTAACCTGGTTAAGCCAAGCGTAACATAGCTAAATGTAACGTGCCAAGAATAATCTTGCTGGCCCCCAGAGACATGCAGAGCAATTAGAGCAGAGTGTAGAGCAGAAATTCACTGAATAGCTGTTACAGAACACAAGACAAGGCTACCCTATCTTAACCTAACCAAAAGTAACATAACCAAACGTATACTAACTGAACGTATCGTGACGAGACAGCCATTGCTAGCCTCCCCAGAGCCAAACAGAGCATGTTAGAGCAACGTAGAGCGCTGAAATCCAACGAGCAGCAGTGTGTAGCTTAAGAGTCAATGCTAACCTATCCTAACC
>NW_016979044.1:0-210 GCF_001483705.2 Eufriesea mexicana | reverse complement strand
TCACTTTAGCTGCCCTCCCCAGACAGAAGCAGAACAGGTTAGAGCATAGAAGAGCGCAGAAACCCACCGAATTGCAGTGCATAGCATAAAGGTTATAGCTATTCTACCCAAACCAAGCATAACCGAACCTAACCAAACGAAACCCAAATAAACCTAACGTGCCGCGGCCATTATTTCTGGCCTCCCCAGGCCCAAGCAGAGATTATTAGA
>NW_016979043.1:0-570 GCF_001483705.2 Eufriesea mexicana | reverse complement strand
GTAGCTATAAATTTTGTCCTTCACACTGCTATTCGGAAGATTTCTACGCTCGAGTGTGCTCTGTTACGCCCTGCTTATCTCTGGGGAGGCCAGCATTTGTGGTCGCGGGACGTTAGTGTGAGTTATGCTACGCATGGTTATATTACGATTGGTTAGGAGAGAATAGCTTTGACATTAGTGCCATTGCCTGCTATAAGGTGGACTTGTGCGCCCTGCAGTGCTCTAACGTTTTCAGCTTGGCTCTTGTAAAGCCATACGGCATCGGCACGTTACGTTGAGTCAGGTTAAGGCGAGTTATGTTTGGTTAGGCTAAGTTTCGACAGGATAGCTATATCCTCTGTGCTGTGCACTGCTATTCGGTGGACTTCTGCGCTCTTCTGCGCTCTAGAGTGTCCTTCTTCGCTCACGGCAGGGCAGCCATAGCGATATTGGCGCGTAAGGCCGTGTTAGGCTATGATTGGCTGTGTTCTGTTGGTATGGGTTGGGATTGGGCAGCCTCGAATATCCTGATATACACTGCGATTATATGGATATCTGCGTTATACTCTGCACTAACGTGTTCTGCTTGGC
>NW_016979042.1:0-979 GCF_001483705.2 Eufriesea mexicana | reverse complement strand
AGTTTCTGTGGTCTTCTTTGCTCTAATGCATTCTGCTTGGCTCTGTGGAGGCCAGGAGCAGTGATCGCGGCACGTCACATTGAGTTATGCTACGTTCTGTTACTGTTCTGTTAGGTTAGGTTAGGCCTGGTTAGGTTAGAATATCTGTGGCCTTTGTGCTATCCAGTGCAACGACTTGGATTTTTGCGATCAGCTGTGCTCTTTTATATTCTACTTGAATCTTCGGAGGCCATCAATGGTGGTCTCGGCACGTTAGGTTGAGCTATGCTACGCTTCGATTTGTTACGTCTGGTGAGGTTAGGATAGGATTGACTGGAGTTTTGCATTGTACAAGGCTATCCGCGGATATCTGCGCTCTACTGTGCTCTAGCACATTCTGCTTGGACCTGGGGAGGCCAGCAGAAGTGGTCCCGGGACGTTAGGTTGAAGAAGATTTCTATGACTTTTGTGCTGTACACTGCCCTTTGCTGGATTTCTGCACTCTACATTGCTCTATTGTACCCTGCTCGACTCTGGGCAGGCGTGCAAGAGTGGCCGTGGCACGTTAGCTTGGGTTATGTTACGTTAGGATATGTCACGTTTGGTTATGTTAGGTTATGGTAGCATTGTCTCTTGTGCTATATACTGATATTCGGCGAAATTCTGCGCTTTACATTTCTCTAATATGCTATGCATACCTCTGAGGATGCTAGCTATAGTAGTCTGGTCACTTTATGTTCGGTTAGGCTTCTATCGGTTATGTTACGTTTGGTCTGGTTAGGACAGGTTAGCGTTCGCGTTTGTGCTATACAACGATATCCGGCGGAGTTCTGCGCTTTGCGTTGCTGCACTGTACTTTGCTCGTTTATGTGGAGGCCAGTAAAAGTGGTATCTGCACGTTTGCATGAGTTATGCTACGTTCGGTTGGGTTTGGTTGGGACACGTTAGACTATGGCAACCTCCACATTGTGCTGTACATTGCAATGCGGTGTCTTACTGC
>NW_016979041.1:0-268 GCF_001483705.2 Eufriesea mexicana | reverse complement strand
CAGATTCTATAGCATTTCAACGGCTATAGCACGCCAATAGAAACTTTCCTCCTTATTTACCCATGAAAATTAGCACACCACGATACTAGACGAAAATGTCGATAAAATTAAATTTTCTAGGCAGATTATATAGCATTGCAAGGGCTATAGTACGCTAATAGAATCCTTTCTCCTTACGTATGCAAAGGAGATAGCTCACTAAGATATATGTCGAAAATGTCAATAAAATTGAATTATCCAGGCAGATTCTATAGCATTTCAACGGCTA
>NW_016979040.1:0-785 GCF_001483705.2 Eufriesea mexicana | reverse complement strand
CTATTCAAAATCTATAAGCTGCCATAGCTTGGTGATTAGATCGCATAACGACTTCAATCCAATTGCAAGTACAGACATCTACTTGGGAGAGAATAGGTCTGCTCAAAATCTATAACCTGTTATAGCTTGGTGAGTAGATCGCCTAACGCCTTCAATCTATTGGCAAGAACAGCCACCTTCTTGCCATGGCCTATTCAAGATCAATAATCTGTTATAGCTTGGTGAATAGGTCGCCTGACGCCTTCAATGAATGGCAAGTACAGCCATCTACTTGCCATAGAATTCGTCTATTCAAAATCTATACGCTGTCAAAGCTTGGCGATTAGATCGCCTAACGCCATTAGTCCAATGAAAAGTACAGCCATCTACTTGCCAGAGAATAGGCCTATTCAAAATCTATAACCAATTATAGCTTGGTGAATAGATCGCCTATCGCCTTCAATCCAATGGCAAGTACAGCCATGTACTTGCCAGGGAATAGGTCTATTCAAAGTCTATAATCCGTTATATCTTTGTTAATGGGTCGCCTAGCATCTTCAACCAACGTCAAGGACAGCCATCTACTTGCCAGAGAATGGGCTTTCAAAATCCATAACCTGTTATAGCTTGGTGAATAGATCGCCTAACGCCTTCAATCCAATGTCTAGCACAGGCATCTACATGTCAGAGAATAAGTCTATTCAAAATCTATAATTTGCTATAGTTTGGCAAATAGATCGCCTACCGCCTTCAATCCAATGGCAAGTACTGACATCTACTTGCCAGAAAATAAGTCTATTCAAAAT
>NW_016979039.1:0-516 GCF_001483705.2 Eufriesea mexicana | reverse complement strand
ATACATCCATACATGCATACATCCAAACATCCATACATCCATACATCCATCCATACATACATCGATCCATCCATACATCCATACAACCATACATACATCTATACACACATCCTTACATACATCCATCCATTATCCATAAATCCATTCATCCACACGTCCATACATACATCCATCCATACATCCATCCATACATACATCCATCCATCCATACCTCAATCCATCCATACATCCGCTCATCCATACATCCATCCAACCATCCACCCATCCGTCCATGCATTCATAGAGGCATCAATACATACATCCTTACATACACCAATACATTCATCCATACATACATCCATAGATACATACTTACACTCATGCATACATACATCCATGCACACATCCATACATTCATCCATACATACATCCACCCTTCCACCCATTCACCGATCCATTCGTCCACCCACACAGCCATACATACATGCATCCGTACATCCCCACATCCATACATCCATAAATGCATCCATTCGTACG
>NW_016979038.1:0-623 GCF_001483705.2 Eufriesea mexicana | reverse complement strand
TATGCAAGAAAGTCAGCTCACAACGATAATAGTCGAAAATGTCATTAAAATTTAATTTTCCAGTCAGATTCTAGTGCATTGATATGGCTATAGCACGCCAACAGAATATTTCCTCCATATTTAGTTGCAAGCAGGTCACCACACTACGGTATTAGTCGAGGATGTCTATACAATTGAATTTTCGAGGCAGATTATATAGCATTGCAATGGCTATAGCACGCCAATAGAATCCTTCCTCCTTATTTATGCAAGAAAGTTAGCTCACCACGATATTAGTCCAAACTATCGATGAAATTGAATTTTCGAGCCAGATGCTATAGCACTACAATGGCCATAGCACGCCAATAGAAACTTTCCTCCATATTAATGCAAGATAGCTACCTCACCACGATATTCGTCGAAAATGTCAATAAAATTGATTTTTCGAGGCAAATTCTATAGCATTGCAATGGCTATAGCACGCCAATAGTATCTTTCCTTCATATTTATGCAAGAAAGTAAGGGCACCTAGATACTAGCCGAAAATGGCAATAAAATTAAATTTTTCAGCCAGATTGTAGTGCATTGCAGTGTCTATAGCGCGCCAATAGAATCTTTCCTCCTTGTTTATGCAAGAAAGATAG
>NW_016979037.1:0-926 GCF_001483705.2 Eufriesea mexicana | reverse complement strand
AACAAATGATACCAACTGCTATAGTACTGTGATGATGGCTGCACTCAGTACCCTTTTGTCAATTCTTAATACCTCGAGGGATAATGGACCTGATGTTTGTCATTCTACAATTGCTATAAGATCTGAGTCATCATTGAACAGACTATTGCAACGGATAGTGTGCTCGGTTGGCGTATGCAATACAGACCGTACTATTAATTGTAAACTCGTACATTACATTGGTTATTCCCGAATTGGTTTGTGGCTCTATTCGCCACCGAACAAAGAAGTGCACCCGATACGGTACCGTGACTATGGATGTACTCAGTATTGTGTTCTCGATTGCTTATACCTAGATGGACAAAGGGTCTGTGTCTTTCATTCTAGAATTACTGTAGAATGTAAATCATCGGTGAACAGGTTAATCATACTGCAAATGTGCCCTGTTGGTATATGTACTATGCAACGTACTGTCAACTGTAGATATAACCAGGCATGCCAGGATTATATATAGGTTAATCTATAGATGCATTGGAATTCACATTATCGGTGAAGAAAATGATCCAATGTCTATTATACAGTTATGATGGCTGTAGTCAACCATGTTATGTCAACTATTACAACCTGACGATGTAACTTGCGAGTCTAGGGTTGCTGCATAATATACTTATCAGTGAACGGCTCAATACAACGACTGCAGCGCTCTGCTGGCGGTACTACTAAGTACCGTCATGTCAAATGCAGATGTCTCTAGCCATAAGCGTACTGCACATTTACTATCCCAGAATGGCAGTGAAGTTTAGATAATCAACGAACAGAATAATCCGACGAAAAGGGTACTGTAATGATGTCTGCACTCTGTACTGTGTTGTGAATAGTTAATGGCTCGAGGAATAATGGACACGTATTTATTCATTCTAGAATTGCTGCAGAATGTAAATCATCAG
>NW_016979035.1:328-691 GCF_001483705.2 Eufriesea mexicana | reverse complement strand
AATATTATTGATGTTTTCGACTAATATCGATATGGGCTAACTTTCGTGCATAAATAAGGAGGAAAGATACTAGTGGCGTGCTGCAGCCATTGCAGTGCTATAGAATCTTGAAGGAAAATACATTTTTATGGACATTTTCGACTAATATCGTGGTGCGCTACCTTTCTAGCATAAATATGCAGGAAAGATTCTATTGGCGCGCTATAGCCACTGCAGTGCTATGGAATCTGGCTGGAAAATTCAATCTTATTGACATTTTCGACTAATATCCTGGTGAGCAAACCCACTTGTGTAAATAAGGAGGAAAGATACTATAGGCATGATATAGCCATTGCAATTCTATAGAATCTGCGTGCAAAATTC
>NW_016979035.1:0-232 GCF_001483705.2 Eufriesea mexicana | reverse complement strand
TTGCGATGCTATTGAATCCGTCTGGAAAATTCAATTTTATTGACGTTTTCGGCTAATATCGTGGTGACCTAACTTTCATGCAGAAATAAGGAGGGAAGATTCTATTGGCGTGCTATAGCCATTGCAATGCAATAAAATCTGGCTGGAAAATACAATTTTATCGACATCTTCGACTAATATCGTGATGGCCTAACTTTCTTGCATATATTAGGAGGAAAGATTCTACTGGCGT
>NW_016979034.1:0-217 GCF_001483705.2 Eufriesea mexicana | reverse complement strand
GATTGCAACGCAATTACTATTGCAAACCAATAGCATCTTTCGTCCTTACTTATGCAGGAAAGCATGCTCACCACGATATTAGTCGAAAATGACATTAGAATTGAACTTTTCAGTCAGATTCTATTGCAATGCAATCGTTATGACAAACCAATATAATCTTTCCTCCCTCTTTACGTAGAAAAGCTTGCTCACCACGATATTAATAGAAAATGTCAAT
>NW_016979033.1:0-1785 GCF_001483705.2 Eufriesea mexicana | reverse complement strand
CCCAACGTGCCGCGACCAGTATTGCTGGCCTCCAAAGATCCAAGCAGAGAATATTAGGTCACAGTGTACTGCTGGAGTTCATCTAATAGCAGTATGAAGTACAAAAGTAGATGCTATCCTCTCCTACCCTAACCAAACGTAACACAAACTATCGTAGCATGAATCAAACTAACTTGCCGGGACCACCATTACTGGCCTCCAAATATTCGAGCAGGGTATAGTAGAGTAGTGCAGAGCGTAGGAATCAGAAGAATAGCAGTGTATAGCACAAAAGCCACAGCTATCCTGTCCTAACCTGTTCAAGAGTGAAATATGACCAAACGCAACACAGCTTTACCTAACGTGCCGAGATCACGATTGCTGGATTCCCCAGAGCCGTGTAGAATATTATAGAACACAGCAGTGCGCAAAATGCCGCCAAAGAGAAGCGAATAGCACATGCGTCAGAGTTGTCCTAACCTTACCAGACGTAACCAAACATAAAGAAACGTAAACTAGCTGAACCTAACTAGACGAGATAATTATTGCTGGCGTCCCCAGACCAGAGCAGAGCATAGCAGTCTAGACCAGAGCGCAGAAATGCACAGAATGGCAGTGTATAACACGAAAGTCAAAGCTATGCAAACCTAACATCGAACAAACCCTGCCAAACCGTAGGAAGCATAAATCGATCTAACATGCCGAGTCCACTATTGCTGACATCCTCAGTGACAAGCAGAGCATACTAGAGCGCAGCAGATCGCAGAGGAGCTCCGAATAGCATTGTATAGCACAAATATCAAAGCTATCCGCCCCTACCCAAACCTAACCTAACATGACCAAACGTAACGTAACCCAACATTTCATGACACGACCACTGTTTCTATCCACCCCGGAGTCTATTAGACTATAGTAGAGCGATGTAAAGCAAAGAAATCATCGGAATAGCAATGTTTAGCACAAAAGCCGTAGCTATCCTTTCCCAAGTTATCCAAACGTAACATAATCAGCCGAATCCTGATCTAACCGAAAGTGTCGAGACCACCATTTCTGGCCTCCCTGACGCCAAGCAGGGAATATTAGAGGAGCATTGTGCGCTGAGGTCCATATAACGGCAATGCATAGCAATACCAGTGGACAGCACAGGATTCAAAGCTGCCCTAGCCTAACATAAATAAACATAACACAGCCAAACGTAACATAACTCAACCAATCTTGCCTAGACCACTATGACTGAGTGTGCAACAAGAAGGTCGAAGTTATCCTTTTTTTCGCGCCGAGGATACCATCCAATTGCAACAGGACCCCTCGGGGCGCGGGCGGGGTCCTTCACATTTCGGAGCTCCCTGGACTTCGCGGCTCCGCAGCTGCCTGGACGCCCCCGCGAAGCAACCGCAGCTCTCTCCCCGCGCGACGGCAAATCGCACTCCATCCATCCGTGTCCATGCGCACGAGACGAGTCGTTCACAGGCACATACACCACGCATAACACCGCACCGCGTCACACGCAAACCATGCGGACGCCGCGCTAACACTACGCGGCGCCGCGCGCCCGGAACACGTTCTCTCGAACAGACGGGCCCCCACCGGTCTGCCCGTGGTCACGCTCACCTGAGTTACAGCGGGAGAGAGGGTCGGTCCCCACGGAGGTTAGTGCAGAGTCGCTCGGGACGGCGAAGGGCCAACGCGTTAATCCATCCGGCTGTGCGCGCGGAGCCAAGACGCGCCACGCTCGTGGCCTCCGCCGCCCTACGCGCGAGGAGCATGCGCAACTCTCGCCGGCTCCCTCCACGGCCTCCTTCTGTA
>NW_016979032.1:0-555 GCF_001483705.2 Eufriesea mexicana | reverse complement strand
CACAACTCAACATAACATGCCGATACAGCTATTGCTCACCTTCTCAGAGCCGAGCAGAATATATGATGGCACAGTAGAAAGCAAAAATCCGTCCCATTGCTGTGTAATGCACAAGAGCCAAAGATTGCCTAACCATACCTGTCCAGACCTAACAGAGCCGTACGTAGCAAAACTCAAAGTAACGTGCCGAGACCGCAATTGCCGACCTCAAGATAGTCCAGCAGAGCAGAGTAGAGCAATGTAGATCGCAAAAATCCTCCGTATGGCAGTGCATAGCTCAAAAGTCAAAGCTAACCTGTCCTAACCTGATCATACGTAACCTAACCGATCGCAGCCTAACTCAAACCAAGGAGCCGGGATCACAATTGCTGGTCCAACCACAAGCAGAGCATATTGGAGAACAGTAGAGCGCAGACATCAACTAAATAGCAGTGTATAGCAGACAAGTCGAAGCAACCCGATCCTAACCTAACCAGACGTAACAGAAGCAGGCTTAAGGTAGACTAATCAGAAGTGCCATGACCGATATTGCTGTCCTCTTCTGAGCTAATCAGA
>NW_016979031.1:0-2073 GCF_001483705.2 Eufriesea mexicana | reverse complement strand
TAGACCTAGAACTGGATCTTTAGACTTAGACCTAGACCTCCTAGACCTAGAACTGGACCTCTACACCAGGAACACGATATTCGATCTCATTCCTTGGATCTTCGTAGAAAGAAGTATAAGAAGCTCTAGTCTTTGAAATCTATCTGTATTTAACCTTCGCAAGACACGTCTGCTCTAATCGCTGATTTACAGGAAAGTGAAGACACAAAAAGGAAGAATAAACACCAAACGACTTCAGAATGTCATTTAACAAATTACGAATAGAGTATACACATCAATGATCAGAAATATTGCCATTAGGAATAATTGGGTATCGACCAATTCCTCAGTTCCTACGTTCCTAAAGGGCTAACAAGCGTTCAACAGTCCCTCAGTAATGTTTCGCAACACGGTGTTGGTCAAGCAGACAAATGGTAAAAGGACGGCAAGCAGAGGACACTGTAGCCCCGACGATGTCTCTCAGGCCACCCAGACGCATTGCAGACACCGTGGAACTTTCCTTCGCACTTATCCTAACTCCCATAAAGTAGAGTAGCACCGAGACGAGTTTCCACGCGTGTCTTCAAATCCTTCTACCATCCACTAACACTCTTAGCACCGGCGAAACTTTTATCGGGATGACACGGAGCAGAGAGTTCCTGCCCCTCTTGTACCAAGTTAGCTACGATCTCGGACCAATTTTCTATTTACGACCACTCGCATGGTAATTTCAGTTAGGGGTAGGTGATAGCAGCAGAGTGGTATCGAAAGTACGTAATGGGACTGAAGAATAGTACAAGAGTTGATTGTACAAGGAACAGAATTCACACATTGTTCAGGCAACATGTTTTCTAGAATCTTCAAGTCCAAGATGATGAAATCGAATTTTGCTGATAAAAACATGTTCTAATAGCGATCTATGCGATCAGCTAAGAAGATTTTAAATTAAGGTAACAGAATATAGCAGATCTCCGAGTAAAATTAAAAGTGTGGAAGAGGATTGTAGAACGGGAATGGTCAGATGTACCCTCTACACTATAGAGGGTACAAAACTGTCTTATTATTCAGGAAAAGTATTTCCTTTAATAATTCTAGATTCCAATAGAGATGTGCATAGTTAGCTGATGAGATTTTAAATTAAGATCCTGGAATATAGTAAACCTTCCTGACAATTTTTGCAAAGAGTAGATCCTAGCAGAATACTGGTACCGGCAGTTCAGAGTAGGATAACTGATTGGTACAGTTAGAGTAAATAGTAAAGAGGATGAAATTGAGATTGTATTAGGGAAAATATTTCCCAGTATCCCTAGGTTTAAAATTATACTTTAATATAATTAAATCCTGTTAAAAAAGATGTCTTCTAATCATCTTAGAAAACTGTTCGAATTAAATGACATTTATTTTTATCTATATTACTCTAATACTTTATTACTAGTAATTTGGTTCTGATTGTACAAACGCTCTATATACCTTGCTCTATATATGCTATATATATATACATCGCTCTCCCCACTCCAACTACGGAAGCTCGTATCTACCAATTATATACATATAATTGCTTACAAAAACAAATCATCTCAAATAGGGATCTAAATGGTCAACTGAGGAAGCTTCAACTTAAGACCAATCAGAAATTCGAGGGAATCGAGTCAGATGATTATGACATCCCAGAATTAACATATTTCCAAACGACATAATTTCTCTGTGCAATAAAAATCTATTTAAACTGATCAATTTAGAACCTACGTTAATTTCACGCCGTTTAATCCTATTGTTAGCGGTGGATGAAATATTAATAACAATAAGAACAATTCTTTATTTAATTACAAAAAAGATCAAACACAAATATCAAGTATAAATCTAATTAATTTCTCACAATCGCATGCTCACACCTATTTTCACCATTAAAACTTTTTAATTACAATTGACCTATGCCCAATCTCTCTGATTTGTTCTTTCTACTTTCATACATTACATGAACATGCACAATTCACGTAACACCTCAATCATTACACGCATACTCATTTATATCCTGAATTCATTAGATATTGGATTCATTAGACATGTCCCACTCATGCCTTTCTTATATCAACA
>NW_016979030.1:1693-2306 GCF_001483705.2 Eufriesea mexicana | reverse complement strand
TGATGTGAGCAATCCTTTGTGCGTAAATAAGGAGGAAAGATTCTATTGGCTTGGACAGATATTGCATTGCAACAGAATATGAATGAAAAGTACAATTTTATTAACATTTACGACTAATATCGTGGTGAGCAAGATATTCTTTGTAAAAAAGGAGGAAAGATCCTATTTTGTTTTGTTATAGCCATGGCAACGCAATACAAGCTGTCTGAAAAGTTCAATTTTATTGACATTTTCGACTAATGTCGTGGTCAGCAAACTTACTGCATAAATAAGGAGAAAAGATACTATTGGTTTGCTATAGCCTACGAATTGCAGTAGTATCTGACCGTTAAATTCAATTTTATTGACATTTTCGGCCTCTACCGTAGTGTGCACACTTTTCTGTGTAAATAAGGAGAAAGGACACCACTGGTTTGCCATAGGCATTGCATTGCAATATAATCTGACAGTAATGTTCAGTTTTATTGATATTTTCGGTTAATTTCGTGGTGAGCAGACTATTCTGCGTAAATAGGGAGGAAAGATTCTATTGGTTTGCTATGACGTTTGCATTGCAATAGAATTCGACTGAAAAGTTCAATTCTATTGACATTTTCGACTAATATCTTGGTGA
>NW_016979030.1:0-1176 GCF_001483705.2 Eufriesea mexicana | reverse complement strand
CTGAAAAGTTCAATTTTATTGACATTTTCGACTAATATCGTAGTCAGCAAACTTAATGCATAAATAAGGAGGAAAGATACTATTGGTTTGCTATAGCCATTGAATTGCAGTAGTATCTGACCGCTAAGTTCAATTTTATTGACATTTTCGGCATCTACCTTAGTGAGCACACTTTTCTGTGTATATAATTAGAAAGCATACCTCTGATATGCCATAGGCATTGCATTGCAATGTAAACTGACAGTAATGTTCAAATTTATTGATATTTTCGATTAATATCGTGGTGAGCAGACTTTTCTGCGTAAATAGGGAGGAAAGATACTTTTGGTATGCTATAACGATTGCAATGCAATAGAATCCGAGTGAAAAGTTCAATTCTATTGACATTTTCGACTTATATCGTGGTGACCATGCTTTTCTGCATAAATGAGGAGGAAAGGTCCTATTGGTTTGCTATAGCCATTGCATTGCATACGAATATGCCCGAAAAGCTCTATTTTAATGAAATCTCCGAGTAATATCGTTGTGAGCAAGGTTTGCTGCTTATAGAAGGCGTATCAATGTATTGGTTTGTTATAGCCATTGCAATGCAATTGAGTCTGACTGAACAGTTCAATTTTATCGTCTTTTTCGACTAATATCGAGGTGAGCAAGCTTCTCTGCATGAATAAGGAGGAAAGATTCTATCGGTGTCCTATAGCCATTGCATTGCAATAGAATCTGTATGAAAAGTCAATTTTATTGACATTTTGGTCTAATATTGATGTGAGCAATCCTTTGTGCGTAAATAAGGAGGAAAGATTCTATTGGCTTGGATAGATATTGCATTGCAACAGAATGTGAATGAAAAGTACAATTTTATTAACATTTGCGACTAATATCGTGGTGAGCAAGATATTCTTTGTAAAAAAGGAGGAAAGATCCTATTTTGTTTTGTTATAGCCATGGCAACGCAATACAAGCTGTCTGAAAAGTTCAATTTTATTGACATTTTCGACTAATGTCGTGGTCAGCAAACTTACTGCATAAATAAGGAGAAAAGATACTATTGGTTTGCTATAGCCTACGAATTGCAGTAGTATCTGACCGTTAAATTCAATTTTATTGACATTTTCGGCCTCTACCGTAGTGTGCACACTTTTCTGTGTAAATAAGGAGAAAGGACACCACTGGTTT
>NW_016979029.1:0-201 GCF_001483705.2 Eufriesea mexicana | reverse complement strand
GCTAACTTTCTTTGATAAATAAGGATGAATGATTCTATTGGCTTGCTATAGCCTTCGCAATGCTATAGAATCTGGCTGGAAAATACAATTTTTCTGACATCTTCTTCGAATATCGTGGTGAGCTACCTTTCTTGCATTTTTAAGGAGGAAAGATTCTATTTGCGTGCTATAGCCGCCCAAGTGCTGTAGAATCTGGCTGGA
>NW_016979028.1:354-915 GCF_001483705.2 Eufriesea mexicana | reverse complement strand
TCCGGCCCGATTCTGTAGCATTGCTATGGCTATATCACTGCAATTGAATCTTTCCTCCTTGTTTATTCAATAAAGTTAGCTCAAAATGATATTAGTCGAAATCGTCAATAAATTTCAATTTTCCAGCTGGTTTTCCTGCCAGATTCTATAGCATTGCAATTGCTATAGCTCGCCAATAGAATCTTTCTTCCTTATCTATGCAACAAAGTTAGCTCAACACGATATTAGTCGAAAATGTCAATAAAATTGAATTTTCCAGCCATATACTTTAGCATTGCTATGGCTATAGCACGCCAATAGAGTCTTTCCTGCTTATTTATCCTAGAAATGAAGCTCGCCACGATGTTAGACGAAAATATCAATACAATTAAATTTTCCATCCAGATTCTTCAGCAGTAGAATGGCTATAGCACGCCAATAGAATCTTTCCTCCTTATATTTGCAAGCAAGTTAGCTCACCACTATATTAGTCGAAAATGGCAATAAAATTGAATTTTCCAGCCTGATTCTATAGCACTTCAATGACTATAGCAATCCAATAGAATCTTTCCTCCTTATTTA
>NW_016979028.1:0-298 GCF_001483705.2 Eufriesea mexicana | reverse complement strand
ATTGAACTTTCCAGCCAAATTCTATAGCATTGCAACGGCTATAGCGCGCCAAAAGAATCTTTCCTCAATATTTATGCAAGAAAGAAATCTCCCCACGTTATTATTCGAGAATGTCAATAAAATTGAATTTTCCTGTCAGATTCTACGGCAATGTAATGGCTATAGCACACCAATAGAATCTTTCCTCCTTATATATGCAATAAAGTGAGCTCACCACGATATTGGTCGAAAATGACAATAAAATTGAATTTTCCAGGCCGATTCTACAGCATTGCAATGGCTATACCACCCCGATAGA
>NW_016979027.1:0-542 GCF_001483705.2 Eufriesea mexicana | reverse complement strand
GCAGATTATTGTAGAGCAACGTGGAGCGTAGAAGACACCGAAGAGCAGTGTATAGCGTAAATGATATATCTACCATATCCTAACCCACCCAAACGTAATATAACCACACACATTATGACTTAACCCTGCGTGTGGAGACCACTACTGCTGGCCTCCCTAGAGCCAAGCAGAGTATACGAGAGCACAGTAGAGCGCAGAAATCCGCCGCATTGAGGTGGGAGGCAGAAAAGTGGTAGGTATCCTAACCAAACGTAGCCTAACATAACCAAACCAAACGTAACCTATCCCATCCTAACGTGCCTAGCCCGCTGCTGCTGGCCTCCCCATCCCCAAGCATGGCATATTAGAGGAGAGTAGAGCGTAGCGCAGAGGTCCATAGGACGGCAATGCATAGCACGAAGGTCAAAGATATCCCAAGCTAACCCAAACAAACGTAACATAACCCAACGTAACTTGAACAAGCATAACGCGCCGTGGCGAATACTTCTGGAATTCCCAGAGCAAAGCAGAGAATATTAGCCCACAGCAGAACGAAGGAATTA
>NW_016979026.1:0-749 GCF_001483705.2 Eufriesea mexicana | reverse complement strand
ACACTGCTCGTCTGTGCAATGTTGCGTTCTACTCTCCAATAATTTGCTCTGCTTTTTCTCAGCAGAAGACATGAAGTAGTGGTTGCGACGGTTAAGATGGGTTAGGTTACGCTTGTTTATATAACGATTGGTTAGGTTAGGAGTGGTAGCTTTGACCCTAGCGCTAGTCTTTTCTGTTAGTTGGATTCCTGCGACCTACTGTGCTCTAATTGTGTCGGCTTGGCTCCGGGAAGGCCAGCAACGGTGTTATCGGCACGTTAATATGTGTCAGGTTT
The DNA here is from genome assembly GCF_001483705.2 of Eufriesea mexicana. NCBI lineage: Eukaryota > Metazoa > Arthropoda > Insecta > Hymenoptera > Apidae > Eufriesea > Eufriesea mexicana. Next base: position 474 of record NW_016979026.1, on the reverse strand, counting down.
CACTCGGTTCGGTTGGGTTAGGCTAAATTTGGTTATGATAGATTCAACTTTCGTTCTGTACACTGATATATGGTGTACTTCTGCGCTCTGCTGTGCTCTACTATGCCCTGCTTGGCTCTGGGTTAGCAGGAATTGCGGTCTCTGCACGTTAGGTTGGGAAATGCTATGTTCGGCTTTGTTCTGTTGGTATGGGTTGGATTTTGGTATCTTAGAATATTCTGATATATACTGCGATTCTATGGACTTCTGCGTCGTACTCTCCACTAATGTGATCTGCTTGGCTCTGCGTGGGTGAGTAATTGCCTCCGCGGCACTTTACGTAGAGTTGGTGTACGTTTGGCTGTGTTAAGGTTGTTTAGGTTAGGAGAGGTCGGCGGACACTTTAGTGCTATAGTCTGCCATTAGGTGGGTTTCTGCGCACTGCAGTGCTGTAATGCTTTCTGCTTGGCTCTGGGAAAGCCAGCAAGAGCGGCC
>NW_016979025.1:0-1074 GCF_001483705.2 Eufriesea mexicana | reverse complement strand
TGGTCGCGGCACGTTGTGTTGAGTCACGTTACGTTCAGTTACGTTGGGTTAGGTTATGTTTTTTTCAGGTTTGCCTTAACTTTTGTACTGTACACTAATATAGGGTGGATTTCTGCGTTCCACTGTGCTCTAGTATATGCTCCATGGCTCTAGAGAGGCATGTAATGGTGGTCGCGACACGTTATGATAAGTTAGGATACGTTTGGTTATGGTACGATTGGTTAGGTTAGGAGAAGGTAGCTTTGACTTTAGTGCTACAGTCTGCTATTAGGTAGATTTCTCCGCCCTACAGGTATCTACCATTTTCAGCCTTTCCCTGGGAAGACCAGCAATTCTGATCTCGGCACGTTATGTTGGGACAAATTACGTACGGTTTGGTTGTGTTTAGCCAAGTTTGGTTAGGGTATTCATAACTTCCGTGCTGTACACTGCTAACCGATGGACTCCTGGGCTCTACTGTGCTCTAGTCGGTCCTGCTTGTCTCTGGGGTGGGCAACAATAGCGGTCTCGGCACGTTAGTTTGAGTTAGGCCATGTTTGGTTATTTTGTGTTGGTTTGGATTGGGTCCGGGTTGCTTTGGCCCTTCCGATATACACTCCGATTCTATGGATCCCTGGGACCGTCTTTCAGCGTTCTACATTTTCCTGCTATATTCTGCATAGCTCTCGTGCGGCCAGCAATAGCTGTCGTGTCAAGTCAGTTTGGGTTGCGTTACGTCCGCTTATGTTACGTTTGGTTAGGTCAGGAAAGCATAGCTTTGACTTTTGCGCTGTACACTGCTACTCGGCGGTTTCCTGCGCTCTCCGTTGCTCTACTTTACTCTTCTCGGCACTGGGGAGTCCAGCAATAACGGTCGCGTCACGATAGGTTGAGATATGTTACGTTCGGTTAGATTAGGCTAAGTTGCGTTTGGCTAGGATGGCATTGCCTTTTGTGTTATATACTGCTATTTGTCGATTTCTGCGCCCTACTTTCCTATAATCTGTTCTGCTTGTCTCTGTGGTGGCCAGAAATAGAGGCCTCGGGACGTTAGGATCAGTTATTCAAAGTTTCATGAGGTTAGGTTATGTAGGG
>NW_016979024.1:0-1267 GCF_001483705.2 Eufriesea mexicana | reverse complement strand
CATAAATAAGGAGCAAAGATTCTATTGGCGTGCTATTGCCATTGCAGTGCTATAGAATCTGGAATGAAAATTCAATTTCATTGACATTTCCGACTAATATCGTGGTGAACTATTTTTCTTGCATAAACAAGGAGGAAAGGTTATATTGGCAAGCTGTAACCATTGCAGTGCTGCAGAATCTGGCAGGAAAGTTCAATTTTATTGATATTTTCGACTAATAACTTGGTGAGCCAGCTTACTTGTATAGGTAAGGTGGGAAGATCCTTCTGGCCTGCTATAGCCGTTGCAATGCTGCAGAATCGGGCTGTAAAGTTCAATTTTATTGATATTTTCGACTAATATCGTGGTGAGTTAGCTTCCTTGCATAGGTAAGCAGGAAAGATCCGTTCGGAGTGCAATGGCCAATGCAATGCAGTAGAATCTAGCCGGAAAATTCAATTTGATTGATATTTTCATCCAATATCGTGGTGAGTTACCTTTCTTGCATAAATAAGGAGCAAAGATTCTGTTGGCGTGCTATTGCCATTGCAGTGCTATAGAATCTGGATAGAGAATTCAATTTCATTGACATTTCCGACTGATATCGCGGTGAGCTAATTTTCTTGCATAAACAAGGAGGAAAGGTTATATTGGCAAGCTATAATCACTGCTATGCTGTAGAATCTGGCTGGAAAGTGCAATTTTAATGTCATTTTCGACTAATATCGTGGTGAGCTGACTTCCGTGAATGAGTAAGGAGGAAGGATCCTTTTGCCGTACTATAGCCATTGCAATGATATAGAATGTACCTGGCCCATTCAATTTTATTTACATTTTCGACTAATATCGTGGTTAGCTATCTTTCTTGCGTAAATAAGACGGAAAGATTCTATTGGCGTGCTATTGCCATTGCAATGCCGAAGAATCTGGTTGGAAATATCAATTTCATTGACATTTTCGGCTAATAACGTGTTGAGTCAACTTTCTCGCGTATATAAGGAGGATTGATTCTAATGGCGTGCTATAGGCATTGCAATGCAATAGAATCTTCCTTGAAAATTCAATTTTATTGACATTTTCAACTAATTTCGTTGTGAGCTAGCTTCCTTGCATAGGTAAGCAGGAAAGATGCGTTCGGAGTGCTATAGCCATCGCAATGCTGCAGAATCTGGCAGCGAAGTTCAATTTTATTGACATTTTCGACTGTTATCGCGGTGAGATAACCTTCTTGCATAAACAAGGAGGAAAGATTATATTGGCAAACTGTAACCATTGCAATGCAATAGAA
>NW_016979023.1:0-510 GCF_001483705.2 Eufriesea mexicana | reverse complement strand
GCTCAACTCTCCTCTAATACGCTCTGCTTGTCTCTCTTGTGGCCAGCAATACTGGTCGCGGCATGTTCGTTTGATTAATATTTCCTTTGGTCCGGTTTGGTTACTTTGGGTTAGGTTGGGACAGCTGTACCTTTGTGCTGAACAAAGCTATCCTATGGACTCCTTGGCTCCGCTGTGCTCTACTATATCCTGCTTGTCTCTGGGGACGCCAGCAATAGTGTCCGCGGCACGTTAGGATTTGTTATGTTACGTGCGGCTAGGGCACGTTAGGTTAGGTTTGGACAGGTTATCCTTCACTTATCTGCTACACACTGCCCTTCGGTCTATTTCATCGATCGGCATTGCTCTACGACACTCTGCTCGACTCTGGGATGGCCTGCAATAGCGGCCTCGTCACGTTAGGTTCAGTTAGGCAACGTTTGGTAAGGCTATATTTGTTCGTGTTAAGATAGGAAAGCTTTGACTTTCCTGATGGACACTGCTTTTCTGTGGACCTCTGCGCTCTACTGT
>NW_016979022.1:1537-2401 GCF_001483705.2 Eufriesea mexicana | reverse complement strand
TTAGGTTAGGGAGGTATAGCTGTGAGTTTTGTGCTATAAACCGCTATTCGGTGGACTACCACGTCCTCTTGTGCCCTAATATGTCCTGCTTGGCTCCAGCGAGGCCCACAATCGTGGTCTCGGCGCGTCAGGTTGAGTTCGGTTACGCTTGGCTAGGTTAGGACTCGTTATGTTCGCTTACGGTAGCTTTGACTATCGCGCTATACCATGAGATTCGACGGATTTCTGCTACCTGCTATGGTCCACTATATTCCGCTTGGCCCTTGGGAGGCCAGCAATAGTGGTCTCGGCAAGTTATGTTGAGATAGGCTACGTTTGCTTAGATTAGGTTAGATCAGGACAGGTTTGGATATCTTCGACTTCTGTGCTGTACACTGAACTTCGGCGGATTTCTGTGCACTACTGTTCTCTAGTATGTTCAGTTCGTGTCTGGGGAGCCTAGCAAAGGTTGTCGTGGCGCTATAGCTTGTGTTATGTTAAGCTTGGTTATGTTAGGCTAGGCTAAGTTTGGTCAGGATTGCTTCGACTTTCATGCTATACGCTGCTTTTCGATGGACTTGTGTGCTCTGCGGCGCACTAATATCTTCTGCTTGTCTTTTGGGAGGACAGCGATAGCGGTCATGGCACATTATGTTGAGTTGTGTTACGCTTGGTTACGTTAAGTTTGGCCAGGTTAGGATAGGTAGCTTTGACCTCTGTGCTATACATTGCTATCCTGTGGACTTCGGCGCTCTACAATGCTCTACTGTACTCTGCCGGGCTCTCGAGATGTCAGCAATAGTGGTCGAAGCACATTAGCTTGAGCTGTGATACGTCTGGCTATGTTAGGTTGAGCTAAAGCTGGATAGTGTAGCTTTGACCTTC
>NW_016979022.1:0-410 GCF_001483705.2 Eufriesea mexicana | reverse complement strand
GCTCTTCCGCTCTCTAATTTGTTCTGCCAGGCAATGTGGAGGACAGCAGTAGTGGCCTCAGCACCTTAGGCAGGGATATGTTGCGATCGATTGTGTCACGTTTGGTGATGTTAGGATTGGGTAGCTTTGACTTTTGCGTCATAAACTGTCATTCGGTGGATTCTTGCCCTCTACATTGCTCTACTACACTCTGCTCGACTCTCGGGATGCCAGCAATAGTGTTCTTGGCTCGCTATGGTGAGATATGTTACGTTCGGTTTGCTTATGTTAGGCTATGTTTGTTTAGGGTAACCAAGGCCTTCGTGCTGCACACAGTTTTTCGGTGGATTCCTGCCCTCTACTGTGTTCTACTCTTATCTGATAGACCCCGGGAATCCAGCAATATGGTGCGCCACACGTTGTGTTGTGTT
>NW_016979021.1:0-863 GCF_001483705.2 Eufriesea mexicana | reverse complement strand
CGCTGTTCTGTTATAATCTGCTCGACTCTGGGGAGGCTAGTAATAGTTGCTTCCTCCCGTTATGTTGAGTCAGGTTACGTTCGGTTACGTTATGTTTGTTTAGGTTAGGATTGGGTAGATTTAACTTTCTTGGTATACGCTGCTGTTCGGTAGATATCAAAGCTCTACTCTACCCTAGTGTGCCCTGCTTGGCACGCGGAAGCCAGAAATTATTAGTTAGTATAGAGGCGTTTGGATTGTTTGTGTTGGCCCTGGTTAGGTCTGGATAGGTTTGACTTTTCTGCTAACAACTGCGATTCTGTGGATTTCTGCTCTCTGCTCCCCTCTATTATGCTCAGCTTGACTCTGCGAAGGCCAGGAACGCTGGTCGCGGCACGTTAGGCTTAGTTAGGTTGCGTTCGTTTATATTACGTATGGATAGGTTCGGATAAGGTAGTTTTGACTATTGCGCTATACACCGCTCTCCGGAGGATTCCTGCCCTCCACTGTGCTCTACTCTAATCTGCTAAAACCTGGGTATGCCAGCTATAGTGGTCGCGGCACATTACGTTGAGCTTGGTAAGGTTTCGTTTGTTTATGCCACCATGGGTAAAGTTTGGATAACTTTGATTCTCCTGCTGTACACTACAATTCCATGGATTTCATCGTCCTACTCTCCTCTAAGGTGTTCTGCATGGTCCAGGGGTGGACACCAGTAGTGGCCGCGGTACGTTAGTTTGAGTCAGATTACGCTAGGTTATGCTTGGTTTGGTTAGGTCAGGACGAGGCAGCTTTGACTTTCGTGCTATACACTGCATTAAGGTGGATTTCCGCGTTCTGCTGCGCTCTAATGTTCTCTGCTCGACTCTGAGGAGGACAAAAGT
>NW_016979020.1:0-940 GCF_001483705.2 Eufriesea mexicana | reverse complement strand
GAGCCCAGCAACAGTTGCCTCGGCACGTTACATTTAGTCAGGCTTCGTTCAGTAATGCTACTGTTCGTTAGGTTATGAAAGGTTAGTTTTACCTTTTGTGCGAAACACCTATATTCTGTGGACTCCTAGGCTCTACTGCGCTCTAGTATGTCCTGCTTGACTCTGGGGAGGCCAGCAATAGTGTTCGTGGCTAGATAGGTTTTCCTATGCGGTGTTTGGCTATGTTACGATTGGTTAGGTGAAGATAACATTGCTATGACTCATTCGCTACACACCGCCATTTGTTGGGCTTATGCTCCCTACTTTGCTGTAATATGTTCTGGTTGGCTTTGGGTATGCCAGCAATGGTGGCCTCGGTACGTTAGGATGAGTTATGTTATGTTTGGCTTGGATAGGTTATATTACGTTTAGTCTGGTTAGCTTTGACTTTTAAGTATACCCTGCTATTCGATCGATATCTTCTCTCTGCACTGCTCTACTAGCCTCTGAACGACTATATGCCTGCAATAGTGGCCGCGGCATGCTAGGTTGAGCTAGAGAGCGTTCGGTTAGGTTAGGCTACGTTGCGTAATGTTAGGATAGCTACGACTTACTTGTTTTGAACTGTTACTGTTTGCAATCGAACGATCTACTGTGCTTTACTATACTATGCTCGAATTTCGAGAGCCCAGCTCTACTGGTCGCGGCACGTTACGTTGAGTTATGTTATGTTCGGTTATGCTACGATTTGTTAAGTTAGGAGTGGCTGGTTTTATCTTAAGCGCTGTACACTGCTATTCGGTGGATTTCTGCTTCCTACTATGCTCTAATATGTTCTTCTTGGCTCCGGGGGCCAACAATGTTGGTCTCGGCAGATTACTTTGGGCTAGGCTACGTAAGGTTGGGTTAGGTTTGGTCAATTTATGCTAGGACATCTACGAGTTTTCCGCTATACACTGCG
>NW_016979019.1:0-559 GCF_001483705.2 Eufriesea mexicana | reverse complement strand
TATGTGCTTCGTTTGCTTAGGTTTGAATAACATAACTGCGCCTTTTGTGCTATGCACTGCTATCCAGTTGATTGCTCCGCTCTTCATTACTATACTACACTCTGCTATACTCTGGATAGACCGGTAATAGCGGTCTTGGCAAGTTGCGTTGAGTTTGTCTACGATAGGTTAGGTTATGTTAGTTTGGGTTTGGTTTGGATATCTGTGGCTATTCTGGCGCACACGGCGATTCTGTGTATATCTGCTGCCTCCTCCACTCTATTGTGCTCTGCTTCGCTGTGGGGAGGCCAGCAATAGTGATCGCGGCACGTTGGGGTTAGGTAGGTTACGTTTGGTTTTGTTATGTTTGGATAGGCTAGGAAGAGATAGCTCTAACTTTTGTGCTGACAATCTATATTCTGTGGATTCCTGCGCTCTACTGGGCTCCAGTATTTTCTGCTTGGCTATGCGGAGTCCAGCTGTAATTGTCTCGGCGCATTAGTCTGAGTTACGCTGTGCACGTTTATGTTAAGTTTGGTTAAGTTAGTACCGGATAGCAGTGACTTTTGCGCTATACACA
>NW_016979018.1:0-275 GCF_001483705.2 Eufriesea mexicana | reverse complement strand
ACGTGAATAGAATATTTCTTCCTTATTTATGTAGGAAACTTAGCTCACCACGATACTAGCCGAGAATGTCAATATAATTGTATTTTCCAACCAGGTTCTGTAGGACTGCAGTGACTATAGTACACCAGTAGAACCTTTCTTCCTTCTATATGCAAGAAAGCTAGGTCACCACGATAGTATCCGATACTGTCAATAAAATTTAATTTTCCAGACAGATTCCACAGCATTACCATGGCTATAGCAGGCCAATGGTTTATTTCACCCTTATTTGTGCA
>NW_016979017.1:0-1397 GCF_001483705.2 Eufriesea mexicana | reverse complement strand
GTTGCAATATTTTCTGCTTGGCTGCGGTGATGCCAGCGGCAGTGTACCTGGCAGGTTAGGCTGAGTTAGGTTACCTTCCGTTAGGTTAGGGTTGGTCAGGTTAGGTTTGGATATCATCGACTTTTCTGCTATACACTGCTTTACGGTGGATTTTTGCGGTCTACATTGCTCGATAGTGCTCTGCTCGACTCGTTGGAGGCGGGCAATAGTGACCGCGGCGCGCTGGGTTGAGTTACGTTAAGATCGGTTAGGTTAGGTTAGGCCACATTTGGTTAGGATAGCTTAGGCTTTCTTGCTATGCACTGATATTCGGAGGATTTCTGTGATTTACGGTGCTCTACTACATTCTGCTTGTCTCTGCGGATGCCAGGAGCAGCGTTCGCCGCACATTACTTTGAGTAATGCTACGACTGTTAGGTTAGGGTCTGGATAGGTTACGCTATCTACGGCTTTTGTGCTATTCACTGCAATGCGGTGGATTTCTGTAGTACATTCTGTTTGTACCTCTGTGGGCCAGCAATAATAGTCGCGGCCCGTTACTTTGAGCTGCCTACCATCGGGTAGTTTAGGCAAGTACATGTGCGGTTTGGATATCTTTGGCTTTTTTGCTGTACACTGCAATGCGACGGATTTCTGCGCCCTACGTTTCTCTTGTATATTCTGCTCGTTCCTGGGAATGGCAGCAATAGTGGTCTCGCAACGTTAGGTTGAATTTGGTTATATGTGGTTATGTTACGTTTGTATACGTTAGGATTGGATAGCTTCGACTTTTGTGCTATACACTGTTATTCTGTGGAATTTTGCGCCCTACATTACACAAATATGATCCGCTTGGCACTTGCTGGCAGCAATAGGGGTCTCGTCTCGTTAGGTTGAGCTAAGTTACGTTTGCTTAAGGAAAGCTTGGGTAGGTGAGAATAGGATAGCCTGGACTTTTGTGTGTACACTGACATCCGATGTACTTCTGCGCTCTACTGTCCTCCAATATGTTCTGCTTCGCTCTCGGGAGACCTGCAGTAGTGGTCTCTGTGCGTTATATCCGGTTAGCTCATGTTAGGTAATTAGGTAGGTCGGGAAGGCACAGAATTTCGAGCTGTACACTGTTATTCGATGGATACCAACAGTCTTCTGTGCTCCACTATACTCTACTTGGCTCTGGGCAGGCTTGCAATAGTGGTATCAGCGCGTTATGCTGAGTTAAGTTACGTTCGGGTACGCTACGTTTGGATAGGTTCGGATATGATAGCTCTGAATGTTGTGCTATACACTGCTGTCCTCTTAACCTATGCGCTATAATGTACTCTAATATTTTCTCCTTGGCACTGGGGAGGCCAGCACGTTAGACTTTGTTAGGGTACGTTTGGTTAGGTTGGGTTATGATATGTTCTGTTGGGACA
>NW_016979016.1:0-214 GCF_001483705.2 Eufriesea mexicana | reverse complement strand
GCTCACCACGATATCGGTCGAAAATGTCAATAAAATTGAATTTTCCAGGATGATTCTATAGCTTTGCAATGCCTATAGCACGCCAATAGGACCCTTCCTCCTTATTTATGCAAGAAAGATAACTCGCAGCGATATTAGCCGAAAATGTCTGTAAAACTGGATTTTCCTGGCAGATTCTACAGCATTGCAGTGAATATAGCACGCCAAAAGTATC
>NW_016979015.1:0-819 GCF_001483705.2 Eufriesea mexicana | reverse complement strand
ACTAGGGCTGCCAGAAACTGTTGCCGCGGCGCGTTAGGTAATGTTACGCTACGTTTGGTTAGGATAGGTTTATTTGGGTAGGGACTGAATATTTTTGGCTTTGTGCTCTTCACTGAAATGCGGCGGATTCCAGCGCTGTACGGTGCACTGGTGTGCTCTATTCGACTCTGGTGAGGCGAGCAACAGTTCTCGGGGCGCGAAAAATTTGGTTAGGCTACGTTTGGATAGGGTATGTTAGTTTGGGTTAGGTATGGATATCTACGACTTTCATGGTATAAATTGATACTCGGTGGATTTCTGAGCTCTACTGTCACCTAGTATGTTCTGCATGGCTGTGGGGAGGCCAGCAACAGTGGTATCGGCACGTTAGGTTGAGATAGAGAACGCTTGGTTACATTACGTCCGGTAAGGTTAGGAGTATGTAGCTTTGACCTTCACGCTATACACTCCTATTCGGCGGATTTCTGCACTCTACTGTGCTCTAGTATATTCTGCTTGGCTCTGGTGAGGTCAGCAGTATTGACCTCGACCCGTTAGGTTGAGTTATGCAACGTTTGCTTTTTCGTTTTGTCGGCTTGGGTTACGTCTTGGTATATTTGACTTTCGTGGTATACACTGCTTTCCAGTGGATTTCTACGCTTTACTCTGCTCTAGTATGTTCTGCTCGGCCCTGTGGGTGCCGGTAAAAGAGGTCTTGGCACGTTAGTTTGGGTTAGGTTACGTATGGTTAGGTTCGGTTACATTGCCTTACCTTATGATAGCTTTGACTTTTGTGCTACACAGGGCCATCCTCTGGACCGCTGCGCTCTTCTGTGCGCT
>NW_016979014.1:0-629 GCF_001483705.2 Eufriesea mexicana | reverse complement strand
TCTTCCCTGTGGTGGCGGCGGATCGGGTGCATCCCGCTGCAGTGCGGTCGGAACTGGTCGGGGCGTCCGACGAGCTGTGGGTCTCGCGCGAGGAGTTGCGCCGTGCGGTCGTTAGGATGTGGGCGAGGAGCACCGCCCCCGGACCGGACGGCATCCCAGGCCGAGCCTTTGCGCTGGTTCTGGAAGCGGGGGGTGACCGTGTAATACGTCTGTTCGACAGCTGCCTCAGGACCGGTCGCTTCCCGGCATGTTGGAAGAGAGCGAGTGTCGTGCTGATCCCGAAACCAGGGAAGCCACCGAACTCTCCGAAGGCTTATGGGCCGATATGTCTGCTCGACGAGGCGGGCAAGCTCTTCGAGCGCGTTCTAGCTGCCCGCCTCCGAGAGCATTTAACGAACGTGGGTCCCGATCCCAGCGTCAGCCAGTTCGGATTCCGGCATGGTCGGTCGACGATCGACGCAACCAAGCGCGTTCGTACCCTGTCGGAGGCTGCCGTCGACCGTGGCGTAGTGGTGCTGGCGATCGGTGTGGATATCGCTAACTCCTTCAACACCCTGCCCTGGGCTGCCATTCGGTGTGCCCTGTTGTACCACAGGGTTCCCCAATACATGATGGCGGTGATCGGCGAC
>NW_016979013.1:0-676 GCF_001483705.2 Eufriesea mexicana | reverse complement strand
ATTTTGTTGACATTTTCGACTAATATCGTGGTGAGCAAACTTTCATGCATAAACAAGGAGGAGGGATCCTTTTGGCGAGCTGTAGCCATTGCAATGCGTTAGAATTTGACTGGAAAGTTCAATTTTATTGACATTTTCGACTAATATCGTGGTAACCTAACTTCCTTGCATTATTAAGGGGAAAAGATGCTTTTTGAGTGCTATAGCCATTGCAATGGTATAGAATGTGGCTGGAAAATACAATTTTCTTGACATTTTCGACAAATATCGTGGTGAGCTAACTTCCTTGCTTATGTAAAGAGGAAAGAAGGTTTTTGAGTGCTATACCTGTGCTATAGCCATTGCAATGATATAGATTGTTGCTGGAAAATACAATTTTGTTGACATTTTCGACTAATATCGTGGTGAGCAAACTTTCATGCATAAACAAGGATGATAGATTCTATTGGCGAGCTGTAGCCATTGCAATGCTTTATAATCTGGAAGGAATTTTCAATCTTTTAGCCATATTCGACTAATATCGTGGTGAGCTGACTTACTTGCATAAGCAAGGAGGAAAGATGCTTTTTGAGTGCTACAGGCATTGCAATGATATAGATTGTGGCTGTAAAAGACAATTTTGTTGACATTTTCGACTAATATCGTGGTGAGCAATCTTTCATGCATAAACAAGGAG
>NW_016979012.1:0-753 GCF_001483705.2 Eufriesea mexicana | reverse complement strand
TCGATAACTATTCAAACACTGACCAGAATAATAATTAATATTAAATTAATTAGGGACAAATTTCAATCAAATAATATATGTGAAAATTCTTGAAGGATCTGGCTTAACGATGCAATTATAAAAGTCCATAAATTAATTGCAAACATTGAGTAATTAGTGAATTTTCCACTGCCGATTAGATTTATTAAAATATATTCGGAGCACATAACCAGAGTTAGTAAACTGACATCAGTGCCATCTATGCTTTTAGACTCAAAGCTCGAGTTCCGCAACGAGAACATAAATGGTTATAATGTCAGCTTATTAACTCTGATTATGCCATTCTCTAATATATTTTAATATATTTTAATAAATCAAATCATAAAGTTTTCTACATTCTATAATAAATTCAGCCCAAACAGCAGTTTTAATTAGGTAATCAGCATTCATTCCTTTATCTGATAGACGACAAATGTGCGAAGGTACGCCTTTACAACGCAATTATAAAATTTTATAAATTAATCACAGAAATTGAGTGATTTGTTAATTTTTCTCCAAGTGAACAGAAGAGTGCATAGAAAATGAGAAAAAATTGTAAACAAACGTCGGAAGCATTGTTGTGTCCATGCAGGTGTACCTACATCACGCAAAAGAAAGTAAGTCTTTGTCTTAATATAAACTTCACTTGTAATAAAATAGTGTAAGTTTTGGGCCATTGTTTTTCCACCTTTTATTAGTGATCGCAGAGCTTGGTTGTGAAAAGGAAATATTCTG
>NW_016979011.1:0-578 GCF_001483705.2 Eufriesea mexicana | reverse complement strand
ATCTTTCCCGCTTAAACAAGGAGAAAGGATTCGGTTGGCGTGCTATAGGCATTGCAATGCTACCGAATGTTGCTGGAAAATTCAATATTACTGCCATGTTCAACTAATATCGTGGTGAGCCAACTTCCTTTCATAAGTAAGGAGGAAAGATGCTTTTTGAGTGCTATTGCCATTGCAACGCTATAGAATCTGTATGGCAAATTCAAATTTATTGACATTCTCGACTAATATCGTGGTGAGCCAACTTCCTTTCATAAGTAAGGAGGAAAGATGCTTTTTGAGTGCTATTGCCATTGCAACGCTATAGAATCTGTATGGCAAATTCAAATTTATTGACATTCTCGACTAATATCGTGGTGAGCCAACTTCCTTTCATAAGTAAGGAGGAAAGATGCTTTTTGAGTGCTATTGCCATTGCAACGCTATAGAATCTGTATGGCAAATTCAAATTTATTGACATTCTCGACTAATATCGTGGTGAGCTAACTTCCTTGCGAAAGTACGGAGGAAGGATTCTTTTTGAGCGCTATAGCCTTTGCAATGATATAGAATGTGGTCGGAAAATTCAAATTTATTGA
>NW_016979010.1:0-1150 GCF_001483705.2 Eufriesea mexicana | reverse complement strand
GTTAGGTTCGGATAGGTAAAGTTTGGTTAGGTAGGTTACGATACGTTTTGTGAGGTTAGGTTGCATTAGGTTAGGTTAGGTTAGGTAACGTTATGTAGGTTACGTTAGGTTTTGTGAGGTTAGTCTTAGGTTAGGTTAGGTTCGGTTCGGTTAGGTTCGGCTAGATTAGGTTATGTTAGGTTTGGTTAGGATAGGTTACGTTAGCTTAGGTTAGGTTACGTTAGGTTAGGTTACGATAGGCAAGGTTAGGAAAGGTATGGTTGTGTTAGGTTAGGTTAGGATAGGTTACGTTAGGATTGGTTCGGATAGGTAAAGTTTCGTTAGGTAGGTTACGTTAGGTTTTGAGAGGTTAGGTTAGGTTAGGTTAAGTTGTGTTGGGTTAGGTTAGGTTAGGTTCGGTTAGGTTAGGTTAGGTTACGTTACGTTAGGTTAGGTTAAGTTAGGTGAGGCCATGTTACGCCCGGTTTGACGAGGTCAGGTTTGCCAGTGTTAGGTTAGGTTAGGTTACGTTAGGTAAGGTTAGGTTAGGTTAGGTTAGGTTTGGCGATGTCATGTTACGCCTGGCTAGGCCAGGTCAGGTTTGGTTAGGTTAGGTTAGATCTGGTTAGATTAGTTTAGGTTTGGTCAGGCTAGGTCAGCTCAGTTCATGTTATGTTAGGTTACGTTACGATAGATAAATTTCGAATAGGTAAAGATTGGTTATGTGGGTTACGTTAAGTTATGTTACGCCAGGTTAGGCAGGTCAGGTTTGCTTGGGTTATGCAAGGTAAGGTTAGGTTAAGTTAGGTTGTGTAAGGTTAGGTTAGGTTGGGGTAGGTTGTGATAGGTTAGGTTAGGTTAGGTTAGGTTGGGTTAGGATAGGTTCGGATAGGTAAAGTTTCTTTGGGTAGGTTGCGTTGGGTTTTGCGATGTTAGGTTAGGTTAGGTTACGTTGGGTTAGGTTAGGTTAGGTAAAGTGAGGTCACGTTACCCCCGGTTTGGCGAGGTCAGGCTTGCCTGGGTTAGGTTAGGTTAGGTTAAGTTATGTAAGGTTAGGTTATGTTTGGTTAGGTTAGGCGATGTCATGTTACGCCCGTCTAGGCCAGGTCAGGTTTGGTTGGGTTAGGTTAGATCTGGTTAGATTAGTTTAGTTTCGGTCAGGCTACGTCAG
>NW_016979009.1:0-616 GCF_001483705.2 Eufriesea mexicana | reverse complement strand
CAGCACAAGAGCAGTAGATATCGTAGCCTAACCTTACCTAACCTAACGTAACAAAACGTAGCTTAGCTCAATATAATTCGCCGCGATCACTGCTGCTCGCCACGCCAGAGAGAAACAGAATGTACTACAGCACAGAATGTCTGGGCAATCCACCGTACAACAGTGTATAGCACGAAAGTCGTAGTTACTTCCTAACCGTGGCGAACCAATCGTGACATACATCAGCTAACGTGCTACGACCAATATTGCTTGCCTCACAGGGTCGAGATGAGAATAGTAGAGAAATGTAAAGCGCAAAAATCCAACGAGTAGCAGTGTATAACGCAAAGTCGATGATATCCTAACCTAACCTGACCGAGCCTAACTTAGCAAAGCGTAGCATAGCTCAACACATCGTGCCGCGACCACAGATCCTGTCCTCCCCAGAGCCAAGCAGAATGTAGTACAGCACAGGGGACCACATAAATCCTTTGAATAACAGTGTATAGCACGAAAGTCAAAGCTACCAAACCCAAACTTATTCTAACCTATCCTAACTAGACGTAGCATAACCAAACGTAGCATGCAACGACTACCATTGCCTGCATCCCCTGGGACTAGCAGAGAGCAGTAGAGG
>NW_016979008.1:0-339 GCF_001483705.2 Eufriesea mexicana | reverse complement strand
AGCACACTAGAGCTATGTAGAGCGCAAAAATCATCCGCATTGCAGGCCATACAATAGAAGGCACATATACCCTGGGCAAACATGACCTAACCTAGCCTAACCTAGCCTAACGTAGCGTAACACGTCCAATAGCGCCGAGACCACTACTGCTGACCTCCCCATCGCCAAGCAGAGCAAATTACAGCACAGCAGTGCGCAGAAATCAACCGAATAGCATTGCATAGCACAAAAGTCGAAGCTATCGTGTCCAAACTTAACCAAACATGACTGAAGCAAACGTAACATAACTCAACCTAACACGACGGGAGCAATATTCCTGGCGTCCACGGGGACAAGGAG
>NW_016979007.1:0-633 GCF_001483705.2 Eufriesea mexicana | reverse complement strand
TTAGTGCATTTCTGCGCTTTACTCTCCTCTCGTACGCTCTGCTTGCCTCTGGGGAGGACAGTATCTGTGGTATCTGCATGTCACGTTGTGTTAATTTAGGCTTTGTTACGTCACGATTGGATACGTTAGACTAGGATAGCTCTAACTTTTGTCCTTCACACTGCTATTCGGCGCATTTCTGCGCTCTACTGCGATCTAATATTCTCTGCCCTGGGGAGGCCAGAAATAGTGGATGAGGTGCGTTAGGTTGATCTATGTTACGTTCGGTTAGGTTAGGTTTGTTTGGGTTAGGCCTGGATATCATTGTTTCATTAATACACTGCCACTGAATGGTCTTCTGCGCTTTACTCTCCTCTAATATGTCTTGCTCTCCTCTGGAGATGTCAGCAATAGTTTTCTATGTACATTAGGTTGAGACAGTTTACGTTTGGTTCGTCATGCTTGGCCAGGTTAGGTGAGGATCTCTTTGACCTTTGCACTGTAAACTGAAATGCGGTGGATTACGGTGCCCTACATTGCTCTAGTATGTTCTGCTTGACTCCGGAGAGGCGAGCAATAGTGTACTCTGCACGTAAAGTCGAGCTTGGCTACGTTCGGTTATGTACCGCTTGGTTATGTTAGGATAGGGTAGCA
>NW_016979006.1:0-1067 GCF_001483705.2 Eufriesea mexicana | reverse complement strand
AGCAATTCTAGAAAGATCAACGGATGTGTCTGATATCCTTAGTGGTTTTGTCATATGAAAAGACAGTGGAGAGTGTAGCCATTTGCCCAGAACTATGCCCACTGGATTAATCTGTTCGCTGAACATCTGAGCTCGTCAGCAATTATAGAATCATCAATGGAAGGAGCAATTGTCGCTGGAGAAATTGACGTATGACAATACCTTTCTGAGTACATCCATCAACAGGGCACTGAAGTCGATTGTTTACCTTAGTCACTAACGGCAAATATTATGTAGCTATTCTGGAACGCAAAAAGCAGTACCCTTATCGCTCTAGAAGTTAACATTTGACAACACAGTAATGAGTTGAGTAATCTACGCAGAACTGCAGCTATTGCATCAACCTGTACTAATATGCTCTAGGCTATATTACTACTCTACAATGATCACTGGATAGATCAATTATCGCTAATGGCATTGACAATTGAAAACACATCACTGTATGTAGCCTCGTCTGAGCAGTACCACAACAATTAGATTAGCATGATCGCTGATCACATGACTCTTGTAGCAATTGTACAACGTAGCAGACAGATCCAACGGCCGCAGCAATATGCTGATGGCTGTACTCTGTACTGCTATGTCAATAGGAAACATATCGAGGTGTAACGGTTCTGTCCTTTACGTTTCTAGAATTGCCATAGTATATAAATCATCATTGAACAGACCAGTGCAACAGCTGCAGTACTCTGTTGATGGGCTTACTGCTAATAGTAATGTCTATTGTGGATATCTCTAGCCATACCCGTACTGTACATTGACTACCCTGAACTTACCTTGGAATTTATGTCATCACTGAAATGATTAATCAGCTGCCACTGAGCTATATTGGTCTACGTACTAACTACCGTGCTGGGACTTATAATTATCTCTATACACAACGGATGAATGCATTGACTACTCTAGACTTGCTTTGAAATTTGCGTAATAAGTGAACCAATTAATCCAACGGCTACAGTACTGTCATGATGGCCGTACTCAGTATTGTTTCGTCAACTGCTAACCACTCATGGGATAATGGATCTGTC
>NW_016979005.1:0-651 GCF_001483705.2 Eufriesea mexicana | reverse complement strand
ACCATTACTGGCCACCCCAGATTCAAGAAGGGTATGGTAGAGCAATATAGAGCGTAGAAGTCAACCGTAGAGCAGTGTGTAGCACAAAAGTCAAGTAGAACCTTACCTGAACAAACCGCACTTAACCTAACTTAGCCAAACGTAACGTAACACAAGCTAACGTTCCACTGCCACTATTGCTGGCCTCCAAAGAGAGGTGGAGAGCATAATAGAGGGGAGCAGAGCGCAGGTATCCATAGAATCGCAGTGTATAACAGAAAAGTGGACTAACCACAGCGAACAAAATCTGACCGAAAGTTGCGTATGACATGGGAACTTGGCGACATCACTATTACTGGCTTCCCCAGAACAAAGCAGAGGACATTAGATCACAGTAGAGCGCAGAAGTCCACCGAATACCAGTGTACAACATAAAAGCCGTTGCTATCTTAGCCTAACGTAGCCAAAGGTGGCACAATCAAAGGTAACCGTACCCAACCTAACGTGCCTAGGCCACTTTTGCTGTCCTCCGCAGAGCCAATCAGAATAAACCAGAGCACAGTATAGCTTAGAAATTTGCCGCATTGCAGTGTAAAGCGCAAAAGTAGGAGATACCCCTATCAAACGTAGCCTATATCAAAATAGCGTGCCGATACCACTATTGCTGTATTT
>NW_016979004.1:0-1288 GCF_001483705.2 Eufriesea mexicana | reverse complement strand
GGAGGATTTCTATTCTCTACTGTGCTCTACTATACTCTGCTTGGACCTGCGGAGTCCTGCAAATGTGTTCGCGGCACGTTATCTTGAGTTATGTTACGCTTGGCTACGTTACGCTTTGTTACGTTAGGAAACGATGGCATTAACTTTTGTGCTACACACGACTATTCGGTGGATCTCTACGCTCTTCTGTGCTCTACCATATACTTCATGGCTGTGAGGAGGCCAGCAGTATCGGTCCCGGCACCTTAGCCTGAGTTAGGTTGCGTTTGGTTATGTTACGATTCGTTATGCTAGGATGGCATAGCTTTGATTTGTGCTATATACTGCTTTCCGGTCGATGGCTGCGCTCTACATTGCCCTACTATACTCTGCTCGAATCTCGGGAGGCCAGCAGTAGTGACCTCGGCTAGCTAGGTGGAGTCAGGTTACGTCTGGCTTGACTAGGTTGGGTAAGGTTTGGTTAGGGTAGCTTTTACTTTTGGGCTTTACACTGATATTCGATGGATATCTGCGTCCTGCGTTGCTCTACTGCCAGCTACTTGTCTCTGGGGAGGCCAGCAGTAGCGGCCGTGGCACGTTTGTTTCAATTATGTTACGTGTGGCTGGGTTAGGTTAGGATAAGCTTGGTTAGGGTGGCATTTACGTTTGTGCTCTACACCGCTGTTCAGCGGGTTCCTACGACAAAACTGTGCTCTAGTACATTCTGCTTAACTATGTTGAGGCCAGTGGTAGTGCCCTCGGCAGGTTCGGCTGAGCTATGTTGCGTATGGTTGTGTTACCTTTGGTTAGGTTAGGAGAGGATAGCTTAGACTATAGTGATATCCACAGCTCTTCGGAGGTTTTGTACGCTCTATATTGCTCTAATCTACTCTACTTGACTCTCGTGAGACCGGCTGTAGCGGTCGTGGCACCCCAGGTTGGGTTACGTTGCGTTTGGCTATGTTACGTTGGGCCAGGTTTGGAGAGGATGGCCAGGTTTGGAGAGGATAGCTTTTACTTTTGTGTTGTTCGCTGCTGTTCGGCGAATTTCTGCGTTCTACTATCCACTAATATCCTCTGCTTGGCTCTGGGGAGGCCAGCAATGGTGGTGGCGGCACGTAAGTTTCAGCTTGGTTACGTTTGGTAGTGTTACAATTGGTTGGGCTAGGATAGGGTGCATTTGTCTTTTGATTTGCATACTGCTTTTCGGTGGGTTTCTCCCCTCTACTGTGCTGTTGTATGCTCCGCTTGGCTCTGGCGATGCCGGTAATAGTGGTCTGCGCACGTTAGGCTCAGATAGGCTACGTTC
>NW_016979003.1:0-592 GCF_001483705.2 Eufriesea mexicana | reverse complement strand
GAACGCATTAGAGCACTCTAGGGCGCAGAAACCCACCTAAGTGCAGACTGTAGCACTAACGACGACGACAATTCTTCTAACCCAAACGATCGTAACATAAACAAGCGTATCCTACATCAATCTAACGTGCAGCGACCACTATCGCTGCCCTAGACGGAGCCAAACAGGACGCATCAGTGGGGAGTGGAACGCGGAAATCAATAGAACAGCAGCGTATTTCTGGAAAGTCAAAGCTACCCAAGCCTAAGCCAAACCATCATAACAAAGCCAAACATAGTCTGACTTAGCCTAACTAGCTGAGGCCGCTATTGCTGCATCCCAGAGCCAAGCAGGACATCCTAGAGCACGGTATAGCGCAGAAATCAAACGAATAGTAGTGTACAGCACAGAAGTTAGGATATCCTGACTAATCGTACCGTAACCCAGCACACACAAACGTAGCCTGACTACAGATAACGCGCAGAGACAGCTGCTGCTGACACCGCCAGAGCCAAGCGGATAATATTATCGCACCGTATGGCGCAGGAGTCCAAGTAAGAGCAGACAAAAGCACTGAAGTCAAAGATATACACCATTAACCTAACCATACGTA
>NW_016979002.1:0-302 GCF_001483705.2 Eufriesea mexicana | reverse complement strand
TTCTATTGGTTTGCTATAGCCATTGCATTGCAACAGAATCTGACTGCAAAGGTCAATTTTACTAACATTTACGACTAATATCGTCGTGAGCAAGGTATTCTGCATAAATAAGGAGGAAAGGCCCTATTGGTGTGTTATGGCCATTGCATTGCAATAGAATCTGACGGAAAGTTTCAATTATATTGACATTTTCGTCTAATATTGTGATGTGCAAAAATTTCTGCGTAAATAAGGAGGATAGATTCTATTGGTTTGCTGTAGCACGGAAGGCAAAGGCACACGGACCAAATGTAGCCTAAGCC
>NW_016979001.1:0-789 GCF_001483705.2 Eufriesea mexicana | reverse complement strand
GTTAAAATTTAATTTTCCAGCAAGATTCAATAGCACTGCTATGGCTATAGCACGCCAATAGAACATTTTCTCCTTCCTTATGCGAGAAGGTTAGCTCACCACGATATAAGCCGACAATGTCTATAAAATTGAATTTTCCAGCCATATTCCACAGCATTGCAATAGCTATAGCACGCCAATAGTATCGTCCCTCCTTATTTATGCAAGAAAGTTAGCTCAGCACGATATTAGTCGAAAATGTCATTAAAATTATATTTTGCAGCGAGATTCTGTAGCACTGCAGTGGCTATAGCACGCCAATGGAATTTTTCCTACGTATTTATGCAAGAAAGTTGGCTCACCGCGATATTAGTCGAAAATGTCAGTAGAATTGGATTTTCCAGCCAGACTCTATTGCACAACAATGACCATAGCACGCCAATGGAATTTTCCCTCCTTATTTGCGCAAGAATAAGAAAGTTAGCTCACCACGAAATTATAATGATAAAGTCAATAAAATTGAATTTTCGAAGCAGATTATCCAACATTGCGATGGCTGTAGGGCGCATATATAATGTTTCCACCATATCTATGCAACGAAGTTGGCTCACCACGATATTAGTCCAAAATGTCAATAAAATTTAATGTTCCAGCCAGATTTTATAGCATTGCTACGGCTATAGCACGCCAGTAGATTCTTTCCTCCTTATATATCCAAGAAAGATATCTCACCCCGATAATAGACGAAAATGTCAATAAAATTTAATGTTCCAGCCAGATTCTGTAGCACTGCAGTGGCTATAGCGGGCC
>NW_016979000.1:0-459 GCF_001483705.2 Eufriesea mexicana | reverse complement strand
CACCAACAGAGCCTTGCCGTCGCTGCAATAATCTGCCCACTGATGGTTTGAACTGCATAGCAGCTGTAGACTGATAAATGTTAAGATCAAATATCGATACAGTTACTGACAAATGTCAATGCAATGTTGAGTTTATTAATCAACACGAAACTCCTGCAGTTCAGTTAGTCTGTGCGCTGACTACATAATTTCTTCCGTAGTTGTAGAATGACCAATGAATGCAGTTACTATCGCTCGAGGCATTGACATATGACAATAAGGTACTGAGCCTGGATATCAGCAGGGCAAGGTAGACGTTTGTCTCCTCTGATCAACTATGACTAAGTTTCTGTAGCAATTAAAGCATGAGGAATGGCAAATACAATATCGCTCGAGATACTAGCAATTGGCAACACAGTATTGAGGACATACGCCACAACATTACTGTATTCGCTGGATTACGTTGCTAACAGAGTATGT
>NW_016978999.1:0-682 GCF_001483705.2 Eufriesea mexicana | reverse complement strand
TCCGGTGCGTAACATGGCACAACATCAGTAGCTGCGAATGCTACTGCTGGCCTTCCCAGAGTCGAGCTGAGCATAGTAGAGCGCAGAAACCTACCGAATATAAATTCATGCTACGAAAGTCAAAGCAATCCGGGGTCAAACCAGACTAATATATCTTAACCAAACGTAGCATAACTGGAACAATGTTGCCGACACCAAAATTACTGGCTTACCGCGAGTCGAGCAGGGTGCAATGTAGAGCGCAGAAATCCACAGAATAGTGGTGTGTAGAACAAAAGTCTGAGCCATCCTATCCTAACCGAAGCAAACGTGACTTAACAAAACGCAACATATCTCAAAATAACTTGCCACTATCACCATTGCTGGACATCCAGAGTAATGCTGCTGCTAGTACAGAAATGCAGAGCGCTGATATCAACCGAATAGCAGTGTATAGCATAAAAGCCAAGGCCATCCTAACCAAATTTAACCTAACGTAACATAAATTAGCGAAACCTAGAACAACCAAACGCAATCAAACTGGACCTAACTTGCGGCAGCCACAGTTTCTCGCCTCTGCAGGGCAAAGCAGGCAATACTACATAACAGTATTGAGCAGAAATCCACCGAATAGTCGCTTATAGAACAAAAGTCAAAGATATCCTTGCCTAACCAAACCAAACATAACACAACCAAGCGTAAC
>NW_016978998.1:0-1267 GCF_001483705.2 Eufriesea mexicana | reverse complement strand
CACAAAAGTCAGAGCAACCTAACCAAGTCAAATCTAACCTAACCATACCAAACGTAGTTTAACTAAACATATCCTACCGGGAGCACTATTGCTGGCCTCTACGGAGCAATGCAGAACATATTAGTGCACAGTAGGGCGTAGAAATCCACCGAAAAGCAGTGTATATGACGGAAGCCAGAGCCATCCTTCCTAACCGCACCAAACGTAACGTAACCATACGCAACTTACATCAATATAACTTGCCGAGGCCACTATTGTTCGCCTCCACAGAGACGAGCAGAACGTACTAGAGCATAGAGGAATGGAGGAATCAAAGGAATGTCAGTGCATAGCACAAAAGTAAAAACTACTCTATCCGAACTTAACAAACCTTCACATGACAAAACGTAGCATTCCTCAAACCAACGTGCCGAGACAACTGCTGCTGGCCTCCTCAGGATCAAGCAGAATGTTGTACAGAACAGACGAGCGCAGGTCGAATAACTGTACATAGCACGAAAGTCAAAGCTGTCTTAAACGAACTTAGCGTAGCCTCAACTAACCAAACTTAACGGAAAACGACCTAACGTGCCGAGACCACTGTTTCTGGCCTCCCTAGAAACAAGTAGAAAATATTAGAGCACAGTAGGGAGCAGAAACTCTCCGCATAGCAGCGCGTGGCAAGGAAGTCAATGCTAAATTGTCCTAACAAAGCAAAGAGTAACATAGCCAAACGCAACCTAACTCAGCCTATCGTGCCGTGACCACTACCGCTGACCACCCCAGTGGCGAGCAGCACAGATTACGGGAGAGGAGAGTTCAGGAACCCATAGAAACACCGCGTGTAGACGAAGGTCATGGCTATCCTAACCGAACTATAGCTAACCTAACATCGCAAATATAACATAATAGTGATCGCTGCAATTTACGTTTAATTAGGTTAGGTTAGATTATGTTTGGTCAGGTTGCCTTCGTCTATTGCGCTTTCGATTTCTTTGTGCTCTAGCATATTCTGCCCGGCTCTGCGTGTGCCAGCAATAGTGGTCTCGGCATGCTAGGTTGGGTTAGGTTACGTTTGGTTAGGTTCGGCTTGTTTGGGTCATGTTAGGGTATCTTTTACCCCTGTCCTCTCCACCATAGTGAGGCCGATTTCTACGCTCCACTGTGCTCTAGCCTACTCTGATTGGCTCTGCGAAGGCAGCAACTGTGGTCTCGGCACGTTAGTTTGGGTTAGGTTCCGTTTGGCTTGGTTACGATTTATTGGTTAGGTTTGGATAGCTTTGACAGT
>NW_016978997.1:0-246 GCF_001483705.2 Eufriesea mexicana | reverse complement strand
TTCAATTTTATTGACATTTTCGACTAATATCGCGGTGAGCTGGCATCCTTGCATAAATAAGGAGGAAAGATTCTATTGGCACGCTATAGCCATTGCAGTGCTATACAATCTGACAGCTAAATTCAATTTTATTGACATTTTCGGCTAATACCGTCGTGAGCTAACTTTCTTGTATAATTAATTAGGAAAGATTCTATTGGCCAGCTATTGCCATTGCAATTCTATAGTATCTGGATGGAAAATTCA
>NW_016978996.1:0-428 GCF_001483705.2 Eufriesea mexicana | reverse complement strand
CTATTGGCTTGCTATAGCCCTTGCAATGATATAGAATGTGGTCGGAAAATGCAAATTTATTGACATTTACGACTAATATCATGGTGAGCTATCTTTCTTTCATAAATAAGGAGGAAGGATCCAATTGGCGTGCTATATCCATTGCAATGCTGTACAATCTGGCTGGAAAATCCAATTTTATTGACATTTTCTGCTAATATTACTGTCAATTAACTTTCTTGCATAAATAAGGAGGAAAGATTCAATTGGCGTGCTATAGCCGACGCAATGCAACAGAAACCGGCTGGAAAGTCCAATTTTGTTGACGCTTTCGACTAATATCGTGGTGAGCTATCTTTCACGCATAAACAAGGTGGAAAGATTCAATTGGCGAGCTGTAGCCATATCAATGCTTTAAAATGTGACTGGAAAGTACAATTTTATTGACA
>NW_016978995.1:9543-10213 GCF_001483705.2 Eufriesea mexicana | reverse complement strand
TTTCTCACAGCAATATCAGACGATAATGTCAATAAAATTGAACGTGCCAGTCAGATTCTATTGAAATCCTATGGCTGTAGCAAACCAATAGAATCCTTTCTCCTTATGTATTCCGAAAAGCTTGCGCACCACCACATTAGTCGATAATGAGCTTTCCGGTCAGATTCTACTGCAATGCTAGTGCTACAGCAAACCAATGGAATCTTTCCCTCGTATTTATTCAGATTCGTTTGCTCACCGCGATGTTAGACGAGAATGTCAATAAAATTGAATTATTCAGTCGGATTCTACTGCAATGCAATGGCTATAGCAAACCAAGAGAATCATTCCTCCTTATTTATGCAGAAATGATTGCTCGCCGCGATTTTAGTCGAAAATGCCAATAAAATTGCGATTTTCCGGCAGATTCTGTTGCAAAGCAATGGTTATAGCACACCAATAGGATCTTTCCTCCTTATTTATGCAGAAAAATTTACGCACCACCATTTTAGTCGATAATGAGTATTCTGGTCAGATTCTATTGCAATGCAATGGCTACAGCATACCAACGTTATCTTTCTTTCGTATTTATTCAGAAAAGCTCGCAGACCGCGTTATTAGTCGAGATTGTCAATAAAATTGAGCTCTTCAGACAGATTCTGTTGTAATGCGATGGCTATAGCAAACCAAT
>NW_016978995.1:0-1374 GCF_001483705.2 Eufriesea mexicana | reverse complement strand
ATAATATTATTGAAATTGATATTTTCAGTCAAATTTTAGTGCAATACAACGGCACTAGCAAACCAATAGAATATTTCCACCTTATTTATGTAGATAAGGTCTCTCATTACGATATGAGTCGAAAATGTCAATAAAACTGAACGTTCCATATCGATTCTTTAGCAATGCAATGGCTATAGCAAACCAATAGAATCTGTCCTCATTATTTCTGCAGAAAGGATTCTCACAACGATATTGGTCGAAAATGTCAATAAGATTGAGTTTCCCAGTTAGTATCTAATGCAATGCAATGTCTATAGCAAAGCAATGGAATCTTCCCCCATTATTTGTGCAGAAAAGCTTGCTCACCGCGACATTAGTCTAAAATATCAATAGAATTGAACTTTTCAGTCAGACTCTATTACAATGGTATGGCTATAGCAAACCACTGGAATATATCCTCCATATTTATGCTGAAAAGTTTGCACACGACCATATTAGTCGATAATGAGCTGTCGGGTCAGATACTACTGCAATGCAAGTGCTACAGCAAACCAGTGGAATCTCTCCTTCGTATTTATTCAGATTCGTCTGCTCACCGCGATATTAATCGAGAATGTCAATAAAATTTATCTTTTCAGTCAGATTGTACTGCAAAGCAATGGCTATAGCAAGCCAATAGTATCTTATCACGTTATTTACGCAGAAAAGCCTGCTCAGCTCAATATTTGTGGAAAATGTTAATAGAATTGAACTTTTCTGACAGATTTTGTTGCCATGCAATAGCTGTAGCAAACGCAGTAGGATCGTTCCTCCTTAATTATACAGAAAAGATGCTCACCACGACATTAGTCTAAAATATCAATAGAATTGAACTTTTCAGTCTGATTCTATTGCAATGCTGTGGCCATAGCAAACCAATAGATTCCTTCTTCCTTATTTAAGCCGAAAACTTTGCGCATCACAATATTAGTCGATAATGAGCTTTCCGGTCAGATTCTTTTGCAATGCAGTAGCTACAGCAAACCAATGGTATCTTTCTTTCGTATTTATTCAGAAAAGATCGCTAACCGCGGTATTAGTCGAGATTCTCAATAAAATTGAGCTCTTCAGACAGATTCTGTTGGAGTGCGATGGCTATAGCAAACCAATGGAATATTTCCTCCTTATTTATGGAGAAACGTTCTCTCACCACGATGTTAGTCGAAAATGACAATAAAATTGAAGATTCCAGTCTGATTCTATAGCAATGCAATAGCTATAGCACACCAATAGGATCCTTCCCACTTATTTATGCAGGAAAGTGCGCTCACCACGATATTAGTCGAAAAAGTCATTAAAATTGAACTTTTCACACAGATTCTGTTGCAATGCACTAGCAATAGCAAAAGCATA
>NW_016978994.1:0-651 GCF_001483705.2 Eufriesea mexicana | reverse complement strand
GACGTTTGTGCTGTACACTGCGAATCTGTGGACTTATGCGTTCTACATTACTCTGGTGTGGCCTGCTAGGATCTGCGGAGGCCAGCAGCAGTGGTCTCGACACGTTAGGTTGAGATTCGTTACGTTTGGTTGTGTTACGTGCGGTTTTGTTACGTTTGGTTAGATTAGGATAGGATAGCTTTGACTTCGCGCCATACTCTGTCATTCGGTGGATTTGTGCACTTTACTGTGTTTTACGAAATTCTGTTTAGTGGTCGCCGCACGTTATGTTGAGTTGCGCTACGTTTGGTTATGTTACGCTATTCGGACTGACGTCCGGATGGCTTTGACTTTTCTGCTCTGCGCGCCTGTTCCGTGTCTTTCTGTGCTCTACTTTCCACCAGTACGTTCTGATCGGCTCTGGGGAGGCCAGCAAAAGTGATCGCTGCACGCTATGTTCAGTTAGGCTACGTTTGGTTATGTTATGTTAGTTTGGCTTAGATTCGGATAGCTTTACCATTCCTTTTGTACAGTTCGATTCGATGTATTTCTGAGCTATGCTCGCCTCTAATTTGATCTGCTAGGACCCAGGCAGGCCAGCAATAGTGGTCGCGTCATGTTAGATTGAGATAGGCTGCGTTCGGTTGTGTTACGATGGGTTGGGTTAGGATT
>NW_016978993.1:0-697 GCF_001483705.2 Eufriesea mexicana | reverse complement strand
GGTGAGCTAGCTTCCTTGCGTAAATAAGTAGGAAGGGCTCTATTGGCGTGTTATAGGCATTGCAAAGCTACAGTATCGTCCTGGAAAATTCAATTTTATTGACATTTTCGGCTAATATCGTCGAGTGTGAGCTAACTTCCTTGCATAAGTAAGGAGGAAAGATGCTTTTTGAGTGCTATAGCCATTGCAATGATATAGAATGTGGCTGGAAAATACAATTTTGTTGACATTTTCGACTAATATCGTGGTGAGCTAGCTTCCTTGCGTAAGTAAGGAGGAAACATTCTGTTGGCGTGCTCTAGTCATTGCAAGGCTATACAGTCTGGAAGGGAAATTCAAATTTAATGTCATTTTCAGCTAATATAATGGTGAGCTATCTTTCTTTCATAAATAAGGAGGAAGGATTACATAGGCGTGCTATATCCATTGCAGTGCTGTAGAATCTGGCTGGAAAATCCAATTTTATTGACATTTTCGTCTAATATCGTGGTGAAGTAACTTTCATGCATAAACAATTAGGAAAGATTCTATTGGCGTGCTATAGCCATTGGACTGCTATAGAATATTGCTGGAAAATTCTATTTTATTAACATTTTCGAAGAACACCGTGGTGAGCTAACTTCCTCGAGTAAGGGAGGAGGAAAGATGCTTTTTGAGTGCTATAGCCATTGCAATGGTATAGAATGTGGCTGGAAAA
>NW_016978992.1:0-255 GCF_001483705.2 Eufriesea mexicana | reverse complement strand
GTAAGCATATCTTCGATCCTCGTGCAATACACTGCTATCCGGTCGAAATCTGTGCACTGTAAGGCGATACTGGCATCTGCTTGGCTCTGCGGAGGCCAGCAATAGTGGTCCTTACTCGATTGGTTTATCTAGGTACGTTTGGTTAGGTTAGGTTTGGTAGTATTTGGTAAGGATGGCTTTGACTTTTGTGCCATACACTTTATGCCTGTGAATTTCTTAGCCCTACATTGCTCTACTATACTCTGCTCCACTCTC
>NW_016978991.1:0-936 GCF_001483705.2 Eufriesea mexicana | reverse complement strand
GTAATGAATGAAAGCCATCCTAGGCATGCCGAACGTAACCTAACAAAACCAAACGTGCCATTAACGCTATTGCTGGCGTCCCCACATACAACCAAATGCTAGTAGGGCAATGCGGAGCGCAGATGTCGACATGCAGTGTATAGGTTAAAAGTCAATGCTATCCTAACCAAACCTATCTCAACCAAGCCAAGCCAAACGCAACCTATCTCAACCAAATGTGCAACGAACATTACTGCTGGCCTCCCCAGGGACAAGCCGAAAATATTAGAGAACAGTAGAACGCAGAAATACAACGAACAGCAGTGCATAGACAAAAGTCAAAGCTATCCCAGCTTATCCCAGCAAAACGCAACACAACCAAACGTAGCCAACATCAAACTAACGTGCCGCAAACACCATCGCTGTCCTCCCCAGGGCCAGGCGGTACATATTAGAGGAGTGTAGGGACCAGAAATCCATAGAATTGCAGTGTACAGCGGAAAGATAAGAGCTTTCCAAACCTTACCCATGCGAACATAAACAAACCAAACGAAACCTAACTCAACCTAACATGCCGCGACCACTATCTCTTGCCACCCCCCAGGGCAAAGGAGAGCGTATTAGAGCAGAGTAGAGAGGAGAAGTTCACCGAAAAGCAGTATGTAGAACAAAAGACGGATGTGCCCATTTCTAACCCAACCGATCGTAAAACTACCGAACGTAACGGAGCTCAAATTCGCGTGCCACGAACACTACTGCTGTCCTCCCCAGAGCCAAGCAGAACATATTAGAGGAGAGTAGGGCGCAGAAATCCATAGGATCGTAGTGTACAGCAGAAAAATCGAGGACAAACAAACATAACCCAAATCATCAAAACCTAACCCGTAGAAAAGGTCAAAGTAGCTAGACGCGACCACTATTGCTGGGCTCCCCAGGTACTAGCAGACTAGGATTGAG
>NW_016978990.1:0-1467 GCF_001483705.2 Eufriesea mexicana | reverse complement strand
TGAGGTAGGCTACGTTTGGTTATGATATGTTTGCTTGGGCTTAGTCTGGCTAGATACGACTTTCGTGCTGTACACTGCGATTCTATGGACTTCTGTGCTCTGCTCTTCTTCAGTAGGTTCTGCTCTACTCTGTGTAGTTCAGCAAAAGTGGACGGGGTACGTTAGGTTGGGTTATGTTTCGATTGCTTATGTTAAGGCTGGACATTGTTTTTTGTGCTGTTCACTGATATTCGGCGAACCTCTGCACTCAAGTGGGCTCTAGTATGTTCTGATTGTCTCCGTGGTGGCCAGCAGTAGTGGTCTTGTCAAGCTAGGTTGAGCCATGCTACTTCCGGGTATGTCACGTTTGGATAAGTTAGGATATGCTGCTTTGTCTTTATTGCTTTGCACTGCCTGTCGGTGGGTTTCAGTGATCAGCTGTGTTCTACTGCATTCTGCTTTGCTCTGGGGAGGCCAGCAATAGTTGTCTCGTCATGTCCGCTGGAGTTATGTTACGTATGGATATGTTACGCTTGGTCAGGTAAGGATAGACTACTTTGACTTTTGAGCTTTACACTGCTGTTCCATGAGTTTCAGTGATCTTCTTCGCTCTTCTACATTCTTCTTGGCTCTTGGGAGGTCAGAAGCAGTGGTCGCAGCACGTTATGATGAGCACCGCAACGTTCGGGTAGGTTAGGTGAGGACAGGCTACGTATGGCTACTTCGACTTTTGTGCTATTCACTGCCATTCTGGTACATTTCTACGCTCTAATGCGCTCTAATATGCTCCGCTTGCCTCTGGAAGGCCAGAAATAATGGCCTAGTCACGTCATGCCATCTTACGCTGTGTTTGGATAGGTCAGGTTACGTCAGGGTATGTCTGACTTTTGTACAATACACTGCCGCCTGCCGATTTCTGCGCCTTAGTGTGCTCTAATGTGCTCTGCCTGTCTCTGGAGATAACAGCAATTATGGTCGTGTCATGTTACGCTTAGATGCACTAAGTTTGGATACGTAAAGTGTGGTCAGTGTATGTCTGAGTATGTCTGACTGTTGTGCTATACACCGCAATGCGGTGGGTTTCTGCGCTCTACTGTGCTTTGGCACATTCTGCATGGGTCTGGGGAGGGGCAGCAATAAAGGTCTCGGAACGTTAGGTTGATTTATGCCGTGCTTGGTTGTGCTCTGTTCGTTTTGGTCAGGTTTGGGTAACTCTGACTATTCCGATATACATTGCGGTTCTGTGGACTTCTGCGCCTTACTCTCTACTAATGCGTTCTCCTTGGCCCTGCGGAGGCTAGCAATAGTGGCCGCGGCACGTTAGGTTGTGCTTGATTACTTTTGGTTTAGTTACGATTGGCTAGATTAGGTGGCGAGAGCTTTGTCTTTAGTGCTGCATTCTGATGTCAGGAGGATTCCTGCTCCCTAGAGTGCTTTATTATTTTCTGCTTGGCTGAGGGAGGGCCAGCAATTGTGGTCTCGGCACGT
>NW_016978989.1:0-957 GCF_001483705.2 Eufriesea mexicana | reverse complement strand
ATGCAATGCAATGTCTACAGCAAACCAATGGAATCTTCCCCCCTTATTTGTGAAAAAAAGCTTGCTCAACAAGATGTTGGTCGAAAATGTCAATAAAATGGAACTTTTCAGGCAGATTCTATTGCAATGCAATGGCTATAGCAACCCAATAGAATCTTACCACGTGATTTACGCAGAAAAGAGTGCTCACTTCACTGTATGTCGAAAATGATAATAGAATCAAACTTTTCAGTCAGATTCTATAGCAATGCACTGGCTGTAGCAAGCCAATCGAATATTTCTTCATATTTACGCAGAAAGGCTTGCTCACCACAATATTGGACGAAAATGTCAATAAAATTGGACTTTCCAGACACATTACATTGCAATGCAATGGCTATAGCAAACCAATAAGATCTTTCCTCATTATTTATGTAGAATATCTTGCTCACCACGATATTTGTCGAAATTGTTATTAAAATAGAGCTTTTCAGTCAGATTCTATTGCAATGCTGTGGCTATCGCAAACAAGTAGAACGATACCTCGTTGTTTACGCAGAAAAGACTTCTTACCTCAATATTAGTCGAAAATGTCAATAGAATTGGACTTTTCAGGCAGATTCTATTGCAATGCAATGGCTACAGCAATCCAATAGAATCTTTCCGCCTTATTCACGCAGAAAGGCCTGCTCACCGCAATATTAGACGAAAATGTCAATAAGATTGAGTTTTCAGGGCAGTGTCGAATGCATTGCAATGTCTACAGCAAAACAGTGGAATCTCCCCACTTACTTGCGTAGAAAACTTTCCTCAACAAGATATTAGTCGATAATGACAATAGAATTGGACTTTTCAGGCAGTTTCTATTGCAAAGCCACGTCTATGGCAACCCAACGGAATCTTACCACGTTATTCATGCAGAAAAGCCTGCTCACCTCACTATTTGCCGAAAATGTTAATAGAATTGAACTTTTCTGT
>NW_016978988.1:0-555 GCF_001483705.2 Eufriesea mexicana | reverse complement strand
TAGCATTGTAATGGCCATAGCGCGCCAATAGAGTATTTCATCCTTCTTCATGCAATACAGTTACTTCACCACGATATTAGTCGAAAATGTCAATAAAAATGTATGTTCCAGCCAGATTCTGTAGAACTGAAATGGCTATAGCAAGCCAATAGTGTCGTTCCTCATTATTTATGCAAACAAGCTCGCTCACCACGATATTTGTCGAAAATGTAAATAAGATTGAATTTTCCAGCCAGATTCTATAGCATTGTAATGGCCATAGCGCGCCAATAGAGTATTGTATTTCATCCTTATTCATGCAATACAGTTATTTCACCACGATATTAGTCGAAAATGTCAATAAAAAAGTATTTTCCAGCGAGATTCCGTAGCATTGCAATGGCTATAGCACGCCACTAGTATCTTTCCACCTTATTTATGCACGAAAGGTAGCCCACCACGATGTTAGTCGAGAACGTCGATAATATTGAATTCTCCAGCCAGATTCTTTTCCTTTGTAATGGGCATAGCGTGCCAATAGAGTATTTCGTCCTTATTTATGCAATACAGTTATTT
>NW_016978987.1:0-297 GCF_001483705.2 Eufriesea mexicana | reverse complement strand
CTATGATTTTTGTGCTGCACACGGCAATCATATGGTCCTCCGCGCCGTATTGCGCGCTATCACACTCTGCTTGTCTCCGCGGATGCCGGGATTAGTGGCCGCGGCACGATAGGTTGAGCAATGCCACGTTCGGTTAGGAAACATTTGGTTAGGTTAGGATGAGATAGTTATGATATTTGTCTATACACTGATATTCGGATGTTTTCTGCGCTCTACTGTGCTCTAGTATGTTCGGCTTGTCTCTGGTGTGGCAAGAAATAATCTTCGAGGAACGTTTGGTTGAGATTGGCTTCGTTT
>NW_016978986.1:0-990 GCF_001483705.2 Eufriesea mexicana | reverse complement strand
ACATCCGCGCACCCATTTATCTATCAACCCAAACAGCCATCCATCCATATATCCATCCATCTATACATAAACCTAACCATAAATACATCCATCCAAACATCCAACCATCCATCCATACATCCATCCGTTCATACATATTTCCAAAAATGCATCCATCCATACATACGTCCATCCATACTTGCATCCATCCATACATCCATACATACATCTATTCATGCATCCATGGTTCATCCATAAATACATCCATCCATACATACATCCATACATCCACACATCCATATATCCATAAATCCGTCAGTCCGTACAACCATCCATCAATACATCCATCCATCCATACATCCATACTTACATCAACACGTACATCCATTCACCCATACATCCATACATACGTACATACATACATCCACAAATCCGTACATCCATACATTCGTACATCAATACATCCATACATCCGTGCATCCATTCATCCATCCAACCGTACATGCGCCCAAACATACACCCATACATTCATAAATACGTGCATCCATAAATCCATCTATCCATACCCCGATCCATCAATACATACGCGCATACATACATCCATACATATATACATCCATATATCCATACATCCGTGAATGCGTCAATCCATACCACAATCCATTCACACATCCATCCATCCATACATCCATCCGTCCATACATCCACGAACCCATACATCTATCCATCCAAACATACATCCATATATTCGTCCTTCCATACATAAATCCAACCATAAATACATCCATCCAAACATCCATTCATCCATACATCCATCCATTCATACATCCATCCATCCATACATCCATAAATATATACATCCCTACATCCATACATCCGTGCATCCATACATTCGTACATCCATACGTGCATACATCCATACGTCCGTACATCCGTCCACCCATACCCGAATCCATCCATACATACATCCATCCATACAACCATTCATGCATACATACATCCACCAATTCA
>NW_016978985.1:0-214 GCF_001483705.2 Eufriesea mexicana | reverse complement strand
TTGCCATTGGATTGAAGGCGTCAGGCGATATATTCACCAAGCTATAACAGGTTATAGATTTTGAATAGAACTATTCTCTGGGAAGTAGATGGCTGTTCTTATCATTGGTTGAATGCGTCAGGCGACCTATTCACCAAGTTACATGAGATTATATGTTTTGAATAGACCTATTCTACGGCAAGTAGAAGGCTGTTCTTGCCATTGGGTTGAAGGC
>NW_016978984.1:0-466 GCF_001483705.2 Eufriesea mexicana | reverse complement strand
GTAACCTGCTATACGGTGGATTTCTGCGCTCTGCTGTGCTCTACTATGTTTTGCTTGGCTTTGTGGAGGCCAGAAATAGAGGTTTCGGCATGTTAGGTTTAGTTTTTCTATTTTTCTGCGTTTGGTTTATTAGGTTGGGTCTGCTTAGGTTTGCATATATTTGACTTTTGGTGTATACATTACTATTTGGTGGCTTCCTGCGCTCTATTGTGTTCTGCTATGCTCTGCTCGATTCTGGGGTGGAGAGCTATAGTGGTCTCGGCACGTCAGGTTCAGCTGGCGTACGATGCGTTATGTTATGTTTGGTCAGGTTAGGCTTGGACAACCTTGACTTTTGTGCTATGCACTTCTTTTCGTTGGATTCCGCCGCTCCACTGTGATCTAGCATGTTCAGTTTGGCACAGGGAAGGTCAGCAATATCGGTCTAGGCATGTTATGTTGCGTTAGGTAACGTTCGGCTAGGTCA
>NW_016978983.1:0-1016 GCF_001483705.2 Eufriesea mexicana | reverse complement strand
CGTCAAGTTAGGTTGAGTTTGGTTACGTTTTGTTGTGTTGCGATTGGCTAGGTTAGGCGAGGATAGCATTGGGTTATGGGCAGTACACTGCTATACGGTGGTTTCCTTCATTGAAATCTGCTCCAACGTGTTCAGCTTGACTCTGCGAAGGCCAGCGATTGTGGTATCAGCAAGTAAGGTTGTGTTAGGCTACGTTTGGTGGGGCTATGTTATTTTGGATTGGGGTTGGATAGCTTTGACTTTGGTCTAATAAACTGTTATTCGGTGGAATTCTGTGCTCTACTGTGCTCCACTAAACTCTACTCGCATCTGGGGAAGCCAGAGATGGTTGTCGCGTCTGGTTTGATTGATTTATTTTCGTCTGGTCATGTTACGGTTGGTATGTTAGGAGAGGATAGCTGTGACTTTTGTGCTATACACGGCTTTTAGTTCATTTCTGCTCTCTGCTGTGCTATGATATGTTCTGCTTTGCTCTGGGCAGGCCAACAATGGTTGTCTGCTGGGATCGGATATGTTACGTTTGGCGATGCTATACTTGGTTAAGTTAGGACAGGATAGCTTTCGCTTTTGTGCTGTGCACTGCTAATCGGTTGACTTATGCGCACTACTGTGCTCTAATACGTTCTGCTTGACCCAGGTGAGTCCAGCAATATTGGCCGCGGCAAAATTGGTTGAGTTATATCTCGTTCGGCTACGTTACGTTGGTTTGGGCCAGGTTTGAATGCCTTTGACTTTTCCGCTGTACATTATGATTCTGTGTATTTCTGCGCTTTACACGCTCTAGTATGTTCAGCTTGTCACTGCAAAGGCCAGCAATAGAGGTATCGGAACGTTACTTTGAGTTAGGCTACGTTCGGTTAGGTTAGGTATTGTCAGGTTATGTTAGGATATCTTTGGCTTTTGTGCTTTACACGCCAATGTGGCCGACTTCTGCTTTCTACTGTGGTCTAGTATAATGCGCCTGGCTCCTGGGAGGTAAAGAATGGTGGTCTAGGCACGTTAGGTTCAGCTAGCTT
>NW_016978982.1:0-504 GCF_001483705.2 Eufriesea mexicana | reverse complement strand
CAATGGCATGTACAGCCATTTACATGCCAGAGAATAGGTCTATTCAAAATCTATAATCTGTAAGTAGCTTGGAGAATAGGCCGCCTAACGTCTTCAACCAATGGCGACTACAGCCATCTTCTTGCCAGAGAATTGGTCGATTCAAAATCTATAACCTGTTATAGCTTGGTGAATGGATCGCCGAACGCCTTGAATCCAATGGCAAGTACAGCACTCTACTTGCCAGAGAATAGGTCTATTCAAAATCTGTAATCGGTTATAGCTTGGTGAATAGTTCGCCTAACGCCTTCAATCCAATGGCAAGTACAACCATGTACTCACCAGAGAATAGGTCTCTTCAATATCTATAACCTGTTGTAGCTTGGTGAATAGATCGCCTAATGCCTTCAATCCAATTGCAAGTACAGCGATCTACTTGCCAGAGAATAGGTCTATGCAAATTCTATAGCCTGGTATAGCATGGTGAATAGATCGCAGAACGCCTTCAATACAATGGCAAGTACA
>NW_016978981.1:0-504 GCF_001483705.2 Eufriesea mexicana | reverse complement strand
ATGGATGGGTACTTGTATGGATGTATGGATGTATGGTTCGATGGATGTATGGATCGGTGGATGTATGGCAGGATGGATGTTTGTATGTAAGAATATATGGGTGTACGGAGGCATGGATGTACGGATGTGTGGGTGGACGAATGGATGGGTGAATGGAGGGAAGAATGGATGTATTTATGTATGCTTGTATGGATGATTGTATGGATGGATGTATGGATGTATGGATGTATGGATGCATGCATGTATGGATGTATGTATGTATGGATGAATGGATTTAACAATGTATTGATGTATGCATGTATTGATGTATGTATGTATGGACATATGGATGTACGTATGTAGGGATGTACGGATGTATGGATGTATGGATGGACGGATGGTTGTGTGGATGTGTGGATGTATGAGTGTCTGTATGTAAGGATGTACGAATGTATGGATGTTCGAATGTAAGGTTATACGAGTGTATAGATGTATGGACGTATATCTGTTTGGATGTATGGATGG
>NW_016978980.1:10072-10342 GCF_001483705.2 Eufriesea mexicana | reverse complement strand
GCCACAGTGCTTAGCACGAATGTCAGAGCCATCCTTACGAAATTAACCTAACCTAAGCTAACCGAACGTAATGTAACTAAAACTAACGAGCCGAGAAAGATATTGCTGACATTGCCAGGGCCAAGCAGAATATAGGAGAGCGCAGTAGAGCGAAGGAGTCCTCCGAATAGCAGTGTACAACTAGAAAGTCTAAGCTAACCTGGCCGAGCTTAACCCAAACCTAACGTAGCCAGATGTAATCTAATTCAACCTGACGTGCCACGATCGCTG
>NW_016978980.1:0-1169 GCF_001483705.2 Eufriesea mexicana | reverse complement strand
CAGGGTAGCTTAGACATTTGTGGTGTACACTGCTATTTGCTGGATTCCTAGGCTCTACGTTGCTCTATTGTCCTCTGCTCTACTCAGGGGATGCCAGTTATAGTGGCTCCGGCTCATTATATTGAATTATGCTACGTTTGGTTGGGTTAGTTTAGGTCAGGTTAGGCTACGGTATTTTGGGCCTTTGTGCCTTACGCTGCAATGCGGCGGATTTCTGCGCTCTACTGTGCTCTAGTATGTTCTGCTTTTCTCTGGGGAGGTCAGAAATGGTGGCTTCGGCACACAAGCTTGTGATATGTTACGCATGGCTGTGCCAGGCTAGGATATGTTTAGTTAGTATAGCCTTGTCTTTTGTGCCACACACTGCAATTCGTTCGATACCTGTGCACTGCACTGCTGTACTGGCATCCGCTTGTCTCTGGGGAGGGCAGAAATATCGGCAGTGGCATGTTTGTTTCGGTTACGTTACGTTTAGTTGTGTTAGGTTCGGTTATGTTTGGACAGGATCGCTTTGTCCTTTGTGCTATACACTCCTATACGGTCGGTATCTGCGCCCCATATTGCTCTGCAAGTATCTGCTTGTCTCTGTGGAGGCCAGAAATGGCGGCTTCGACACGTTAGGTTTGGTTATATTACATTTGGCTTGGCTTGGTTTGGTGAGGTTTGGTTAGGGCAGCTTTGACTTTTCCGCTTTACATTACGATTCCATTGATTTCTGTGCTCTATGCTTCTCTAATATGTTCCACTTGCATGTTTGGAGGCCAGGAACAGAGTTCGCGTCACGACAGAGTGGGTTAGGTTACGTTCGTTTATTTTGCGATTGGTTATGTTAGGATTGGATATCCATGGGTTAGGTTACGTTCGTTTATGTTGCGATTGGTTATGTTAGGATTGGATATCCCTCGACTT
This sequence comes from Eufriesea mexicana, assembly GCF_001483705.2. NCBI lineage: Eukaryota > Metazoa > Arthropoda > Insecta > Hymenoptera > Apidae > Eufriesea > Eufriesea mexicana. The sequence goes on along the minus strand of NW_016978980.1, from coordinate 260 downwards.
TGAGCTGCACACAGCTATTCGGTCCATTTCTGCGGTATCCTGTGCTGGGTAGGCCAGCTGCAGTGTCCTCGGAACGTTGGCTTTAGTTCTGGTACGTTCGGTCATGTTGCGTTTGGGTATGTTAGGGCAGGGTTGCTTTTGACTTTTGCGCTATACACTGATGTTCGGTGGGATTCTGCGTCCTGCAGCGCTCTAGTATGTCTTGCCAGGATATGGGGCAGCCAGGAACAGTGGTCTCGCTACTAACGTTCAGTTACGCT
>NW_016978979.1:0-608 GCF_001483705.2 Eufriesea mexicana | reverse complement strand
TCGCAATGTCTTAGAATCTGGCTGGAAAATTCAATTTTATTGACATTTTCGACTAATATCGTTCTGCACTAGCTTTCGTGCATAAATAAGGTGGAAAGGTTCTATTGACGTGCTATAACCATTTCAGAGCTATAGAATCCGGCTGGAAAACTCAATTTCATTGACATTTTCGACTAATAACCTGGTGAGCTAACTTTCTTGCATAAATGGGGGGGACAGACTCTATTGGCGTACCATAGTCATGGCAATGCACCAGAATCTGCCTGGAAAATTCAATTTTATTGACATTATCGACTAATAACGTGGTGAGCTAGCTGTCTTGCTTAAATCGTGGTGAGCTAGCTGTCTTGCTTAAATAAGGAGGAAAGATTCAATTGCCGTGCTATAGCCAATGCAATGCTTTAGAATCTGTCTGGAATATTCAATTTTATTGTCATTTGCGACTAATATCGTGGAGAGCTATCTCTCTTGCATAAATAAGGAGGAAAGATACTATTGGTGTGCTATAGCCATTGCAGAGCTATAGAATCTGCCTGGAAAATTCGATTTTATTGACATTATCTACTAATATCGTAGCGAGCTAACTGTCTTTCATAATTAAGGAGGAA
>NW_016978978.1:0-366 GCF_001483705.2 Eufriesea mexicana | reverse complement strand
CATCGCAGTGCATAGCACAAATGACATATATATCATTACCTGACACAAGCTAACGTAACCTAATCAAGCGTAACCTACCGCAACATAACGTGTCGCGATCACTATTGGTGGTGTCCCCAGGGCCAAGCAGTATACAGTAGAGCACAGACGAGCGCAGTAATCCACCGAACAGCAGTTTATAGCACGAAAGTCGAAGCTATCGGTACCGAAAATAACCTGATCTAAACTAACCAAATGTAACCTTACTCATCCTAACGTGCCGAGAGTACTATTGCTGGCCTCCCCGGACCAAGGCAGAAAGGGTTAGAATGCAGTAGAGCGCAGAAATACGCGGACAGCAGATTGTAGCACAAAAGACGTAGATAT
>NW_016978977.1:0-281 GCF_001483705.2 Eufriesea mexicana | reverse complement strand
TCTACAGCATTGCAATGGCTATAGCACGCCAAAAGGATCTTTCCTGCTTACTTACGCAAGGAAGTAAGCTCACCACGATATTGGTCGAAAATGCCAAAATAATTGCATTTTCCGGCCACATTCTATATCATTGCAATGGCTACAGCACTCAAAAAGCTTCTTTCCTCCTTACTTATGCAAGGAAGATAACTCACCACGATATTAGTCGAATATGTCATTAAATTGAACTTTCCAGCCAGATTCTATAGCATTGCGACGGCTATAGCACGCCAATTGAATCT
>NW_016978976.1:2213-5317 GCF_001483705.2 Eufriesea mexicana | reverse complement strand
CCAGAGCCAGGCCGTGTATAATAGAGCAACGAAGAGCGCAGGGAATCCACCGAATATCAGTGTATAGCACAAAAGTCAAAGTTATCCTACCTTAACCAAACGTAATATAAGCAGACGTAACGTAAATCAGCCTGACATGCCACGACCGCTATTGCTGGCTTCACGAGAGTTAACCAGAGTATATCAGAGCAATGTCGAACTCTGAAGCATTCCGAATAGCAGTGTATAGCCCAAAAGTCAAAAATATCCTAATGACACATATCAAAACCTGACATAGCCGAACGTAGCATAGCAGAACTCAACGGGCCGAGAGCGCTATTCCTGGCTTCCACGGAGACAAGCAGGGGGTAATAGCGCACTGAAGAACGCAAAAGTACATAGGATAGCAGTGTATAGCACAAAAGTCAAAGATACCCTAACGAAACACAACGTTACCTAACATGAACGAACGTAATGTAACCCAAACTAACGTGAGGCGACCACTAGTGCTGGCCTCCCAATAGTCGAACAGAGCACAGTAGAGCATTGTAGAGCGTAGAAATCCACCGAATAGCGGAGTAACACATAAAACACGGAGGCATCCATTCCTAACTTAACCAAGTGTAACCCAACCGAACGCAGCCTGTCTCAACCTAACGTGCCGAGGCCGCTATTACCGCTCTCCACAGCGCTAATCAGAGCATTTTATGGAGGAGTAGAGTGCAGAAATCCGCCGAATAGCAGTGTATAGCAAAAAAGTCGAAGCCATCCTAACCAAACCATGCCTACCATAACTTAACCAGTCGTATGTCAACCTATCGTGCCGAGACATCCATTGCCGGCATCCCCTTGGCCAAGTAGGGCATGTTAGTTGAGAATAGAGCGCTGAGGCCTACAGAAAGTCAATGCATAGACGAAAGTCAAAGATATCCCAAACTAACCTGAACATACCTAACCTAACCAAACGTAACCTACCTGAAACTGATGAGCTGCGGCCACCATTTCTTTAATACCCAGAGCAAAGCAGGGAACATTAGATCACAGTAGAGCGCAGAAATCAACCGAATGGCCGTGTACGGCGTAAAAGTCAAAGCTACCCTATCCTAACCTAGTCAACCGTCACATAACCAAACGCAACCTAACACAGACTAACGTGTCGAGGCTAAGACTACCGGCTTACCCAGAGCCAAGCAGAATATACTAGAGCACAGTAGAGCAGAGAAGCCCATTGTATATCCGTGTAGAACACATATGCCAAGGCTATCCCAACCAAACCCAACCATACGTAACATATCCAAACGTAACCTATCCCAAGCTAACGCGCTGCGACTAGTATTGCTGGCATCCACAGAGCCGAGCAGAGCATAATAGAGGAGACTAGGGCGCAGAAATCTATGAAATTGCAGTGTATAGCAGAAAAGTCGAGGCTATCTAAACTTAACAAGGGCGAACATAACCCAACCAAACGTATACTCTCTCAACCTATCACGCCGAGACCACTATTACCGTCTTCCCCGGAGCCAAGCAGAAGATATTAGAGCACAGCAGGGCACAGAAATTCGACGTACAGCAGTGTATAGCACAAAAGACAAAGCTATCCAAACCTAACACAAGCAAACGTACCCCAACCAAACGTACCCTATCTCAACCTAACGTGCCGAAGCCACTACTGCTGGCCGACACAGGCCCAATCAGAGCATGTTCGAGCACAGTAGAGTGCAGAAACCCATGAATAGCTGTGCATAGCACAAAAGTCAAAGCACTCGCAACCAAAGCTATCATAACCTTGCCAAGCCAACCGTAACATATCTCAACCGAGGATGCCACGAACATTCTTGCTGATCTCCCCAGCGACAAGCAGAACGTATTAGTGCACAGTAGAGCTCAGAAGTCCAACGAATAGCAGTGCATAGCGCAAAAGTTAAAGATATCCTTCCATAACTTAACCAATCGTTACACAACCTAACGTAACCTAACAAGAAGTAACGTGCCGAACCCACCATTGCTGTCCCCCCAAATGCAAGCAGAGCATATTAAGACGCTGCAGAGCTCAGTAATCCATCGCATAGCAGTGCATGGATACAAGTCAAACAAATCCCATCCTAACCTAATCAAACCTTACCAAATCAAACGTAACATAGCTCAACCTAACGTGCCGCGACCGCTATTCCTGGCGTCGCCGGAGACAAGCGGAGTGTGACAGCGCACAATAGGGCGCAGGAGTCCATAGAATTGCAGCGCGTAGCACAAAGTCACAGTTATACCAGCCCAACCCAACCTAACCTAACCTAACCAAACGCAACCAAGCTCAGCCTAACGTGCCGAGACCAATATTGCTGCCCTCGCCGGATCCAATTAGATCATAATAGAGGGAAGTAGAGCGCGGATATCAATAGAACCGCAGTACATAACACTATAACCGAAGCTACCATATCCTAGCATATCCATACGTAACATAACAGAACGTAGCTTATCTCAAACTACCGTTTTGAGAGAGGCATTGCTTGGCTACCCAGAGCTAAGCAGAATTTACTGGAGCGCAGTAGAGCACAGAAAGCCACCAAATTGCAGTGTACAACACTGCAGTCAGAAATATCGTAACCTAACCTACCTTAACACAACCTAATAGAAGGTAAATTGACTGAACCTGACGCGCCACGACCAATAGAGCTGGCCTTCCCAAAGCCATGCAGAATATAGTGGGGCACTGTAGAGCGCAGTAATCCGCCGAACAGCAGTGTATGGCGCAAACGTCAAAGCCATCCTAGCCTAACTTAGCCTACCCTAATCAAGCCAATCATAACATGACACAAACAAACGTGCTGCAAACACTTCTTCTGGACTCCGAGCAGACAAGCAGAGACTAGTAGAGCATAGCACAACAGTAGGAGCTATCCTATCCAAACTTAGCCTAACCTTGCCCCACCAAACGCAATCTAACTTAACCTAACACGCCGCGGCCTCTATTTCTGGCCTCCTCGGAGTCAAGCAGAGTGTACTAAAGCACGGTAGAGCGCAGAGATCCACCGAATAGCAGTGTATAGCACAAAAGTCAAAGCCACCGTAACCAATCCTAACCTAACCTAACCTAACCGAACGTAACACAATCCAACCTAACGTGCCAC
>NW_016978976.1:0-1568 GCF_001483705.2 Eufriesea mexicana | reverse complement strand
CCACTATTGTTGGCATTCCCAGTGTCGAGCAGAGTACACTGGAGCAGAACAGAGCGCAGAAAGTCATCAAAGAGTAATGTATAGCACAAAATCCAAAGGCATCCCACCCTAAGCAGACATAATCTAACCTACACAAACGTAGAGTAACTGTATCTAGCGTGCCGCGACCACTATTACTGGCTTCCCCAGAGACAGGCTGAATACCGTAGAGCACAGTAGAGCACAGAAGTCCATGGGATATCAGTATTGAGCACGTATGTCAAAGCTATCATATCCCAACCCAACCAAACGTAACCAAACTAAGGATACATGCTAGAGCGCAGTAGACCGCAGAAATACACCGTATAGCAGCGCATACAACGAAACTCAAATCAATCCAAACCTAACACATGCCAACATAACGTAACCTAACGTAACATAACCCAAACCGTTGAGCCGAGAACACTATTACTGGCCTCGCCATGGTGGAGCAGATTATAGTAGAGCAGCGTAGGGCGTAGAAATCTGCCGAATAACAGCGTATAGCGCAAAAGTCATATCTAGCCTATCCTATCATACCAAAGCGTAAAATAAGCAGACGTAACGTGACTCATACTGACGTTCCACGGCCGGTATTGCTGGCCTCACGAGAGCTGTGCAGAGTGCAGCAGAGCAATCTAGAGCGCTGATATCGTCCGAATAGCTGTGTGTAGCTCAAAAGTCAAAGCTATCCTAACCACGCCTAACCAAACCTAACATAGCGAAACGAAACGTAACCCAACCTAACGTGACGAGAGCACTATTCCTGGCGTCCATACAGACAAGCGGAGTGCGATAACGCACAAAACAGCGCAGGCGTCCATTGAATAGCAGTGCGTAGCATAAAAGTCGTAGCAAACCTATACTAACGTTACCAATCTTAACATCACTAAGCGTATCCTAACGAATCCTATCGACCTATGATCACTAATGCTGGTCTCCCGGTGTCGGGAAGAGTATAGTAGATCACAGTAGAGCGTAGGAAGCCACCAAATAGCAATGTATAGCACAAAAGTCAGAGATATCATGACCTAACCAGAAAAACCTGTCATAACCGAACTTAGAGTAACTAAACCTAACGCGCCGCGAGTACTATTTCCGGCTTCCACAGAGAAAAGCAGATCTTAATAGAGGAGAGTAGAGCGAAGAAGTCCATAGGTTGACAGTGTATAGCGGAAAAGTCGAAGCTACCCAAACCTAACCAGAGCAAACATAACCTAGCCAAACGTACCATATCTCAACCTGTCGTGCCGAGACCACTATTACAGTCCTCCCCGGAGCAAAGCAGAACACACTAGACCACAGTAGATCTGAGAAATCCACCGAATAGCAGGGTATATCACGAAAGTCGTATCTACCCAAGCCTAACACAAACTATCGTAAAGTAACCAAACGTAACCTGACTCAACCTATCGTGGCGAGACAACTATTCCTGTGCTCCACAGAGCCAAGCAGGATATACAAGAGCTTAGTAGTGCGCAGAAAGCCACCAAATACAAGTGTACAACACAAAAGTCAAAAATTATCTAACCTAACCTGACCCAGCCTAA
>NW_016978975.1:0-470 GCF_001483705.2 Eufriesea mexicana | reverse complement strand
GGTGAGATATCTTTTTTACATAAATAAGGAGGAAAGATTCTATTTGCGTATAATACCCGTTGCTGTGCTATGGAATCTGGAGGGAAAATTTAATTTTATTGACATTTGCGAATAATATCGTGGTGAGGTAACTTTCTTGCTTATAGAAGTAGGAAAGATTCTCTTGTCGTGCTATTTCAATTGCAATGCAATAGAATCTGCATGGAAAGTTATATTTTATTGACATTTCGGCTTATGTCGTGGTGAGCTAACTTTCTTTCTTATATACAGGGGAAAGATTCTATTATCGTGCCATTTCTATTGCAGTGCCACAGAATGTGGCTGGAAAATTCAATTTTATTGAAATTTTCGGCTAATATCGCGGTGAGCAGTCCTCCTCGCATAAATAAGGAGGAAAGACTCTATTGGCGTGCTTTGGCAAATTGTAGCGAAATGGAGTCTGGCTGGAAAATCCAATTTTATTGACATTT
>NW_016978974.1:0-334 GCF_001483705.2 Eufriesea mexicana | reverse complement strand
TTGTCTATACGGAGGCCAGCAACAGTGTTCTCGCCACGTTAGTTTGAATAAGGTTACGTTCCATATGTTAAGTTTGGCTAGGCTAGGATAGGATATCTTTGATATTTTGTGCTGTGCACTGCTATTCGGTGGATTTCTACGCTCTACATTACTCCTCTGTGCTCTGCTTGACTCTGGGGGGACAGCTATAGTGGATTCGGCACGTTAGGTTGAGTTACATTACGTTTGGTTACGTTACGTTTGGTTAAGTTAGGATAGGGTAGCTCTCACTTTTGTGCTGAACACAGCTACTCGGTGGATTTCTGAGCTCTACTTTGCTGTAGTGTGGTCTGCT
>NW_016978973.1:0-570 GCF_001483705.2 Eufriesea mexicana | reverse complement strand
CCTGACCTAACCAAACGTATCGTAACTGAACGTAGCCGAAATCAAGTCAATACAATCGCAGTGAACAGCAGAAAATTCAAAGCTGTCCATAGCTAACCCATACTAACATATCATAGCCGTACGTGGGCAAACTCCTCATAACGTGCTTCATAACGTGCAGGGACCACAATGGCCGGCCTCCTCACATCCAAGCAGAATATACCAGAGTACAGCAATGCTCCGAAGGCCACCGAATAGGAGTGCATATCCCAAAAGTCAAGGCTATCCTATCCTAACCTAGCAAATTGTAACATATCCAAACGTAACCCTACTGAATCTAACGTGCCGCGGCCACTATTTCTGGCCTCCCCAGAGACTGGTAGAACGAAGTGGATGAGAGTAGCTATCAGAAATCCATATAATCGCAGTGCATAGCGGAAGAGTCAAAGACATTCGAGCTTTACCCATACAAACTTAACCTGAAGAAACGCATCGAAAATAAGCATAACATGCCGCGGCCACTATTGGTGGAGTCGCCAGGGACAAGCAAAATGTAGTAGAGCTGAGAAGGACGCATAAATACTGCGAAAT
>NW_016978972.1:0-938 GCF_001483705.2 Eufriesea mexicana | reverse complement strand
TGGATGCATTTGAGTTATGTATCTATGGATGTATGCATGTATGGATGCACGCATGTACGCATGCATGGATGTTCGGATGCATGGATGTAAGGATGTGTGGATGGATGAATGGATGGGTGGATGGACGTAGGAACGGATGTATGTATGGATGTTTGTATGGATGTATGTAAGAATGTATGCATGGATGTATGTATGGATGTGAGCGTGGATGTATGTATGGATTTTTCCATGGATGTATGAGTGGATGGATGAGTGTACGGGTGGATGGATTTATGGATGTATGGGTGTGCGGATATATGGATGTATGGATGGATGGATGTATGGATGGCTGGATGTATGTATATATGTATGTATGTATGTATGGATGGATGCTTGAATGTATGGATGTGTTTGAGTTATGTATGTATGCATGTATGTATGTATTGATATACGGTTGTACGCATGTATGGATGTACGGATGCATGAATATATGGATGAGTGGGTGCTTGAATGGATCGGCGGATGGACGGAGGAACGGATGTTTGTATGGATGTTTGTATGGATGTATGTATGGATGTAAGCATGGATGCATGTGTGGATGTATGTAAGAATGTATGTATGGATGTATGTATGGATATGTATGTATGGATGAATGTATGCGTGTATGTATGGATCTGTGTGTTGATGTGTGAATGGATGCATGCATGGATGGACGGATGGATGTATGGATGGATGGATGTATGGATGTATGGAAGTATGGGTGTATGTATGGATGTGTGGATGTACGTATGTTTGGCTATATGGATCGATGGATGTATGGTTGGGTGGACGTATGGATGGATGGGCGTATGGAGGTATGGAAGGACCGATGGTTGTATGTATGGATGGATGGCTGAATGGACGGATGGATGTATGGATGGATAGACGGATGGGTTGGTGGATTGATGTATGGATGGATG
>NW_016978971.1:0-286 GCF_001483705.2 Eufriesea mexicana | reverse complement strand
TTGAAGGCGTAAGGCGATGTATTCACCAAGCTATAACAGATTAAAGATCTTGAATAGGCCTATCCTCTGGCAAGTAGATGGCTGTTCTTGCCATTGGGCTAAAGGCGTTCGGCCATCTGTTCACCAAGATATAACAGGATATAGATTTTAAATAGAGATATTCTCTGGCAAGTAGGTGGCTTTACTTGCCTTTGGATTGAAGGCGTTAGGCGGTGTGTTCACAAAGCGATAACATGTTATAGATTTTAAATAGACCTATTTTCTACCCAGTAGATGTCTGTACTTG
>NW_016978970.1:0-501 GCF_001483705.2 Eufriesea mexicana | reverse complement strand
ATTCAATTTACACAACAGTTAATGCTAGAGACATCAGCAATTCCCAGTACGGTAGTTCGTACATTCATCAATAGAGGACATTAGCGATTGGATAAACGTCTTCTATGATTATTTACATCCTATTGCAGATCTAGAATGATAAAGGATTGGCCCATTATCGCTCGAGACTTTAACATTTCACCAAAGAGTACTGAGCACAGCCATCATCACAGAACACTAGAGGTTCGACTACTTCCTTCACTTATAGCTTAGGATTAGCTGCAATTCTAGAATAATGTATATATAGTACGGATGTGCTTACAGATATTTGCAATTCACTGTACGGTACTTTGCACATCCATCAACGGAGAACTGTAGCCGTTGAGTTAACCTGTTCACTGATGATGCGGACACTGTAGCAATTATGGAACTACAGAGCCCAGATCCGTTATAACTGGTGATAATAACATTTGACGTAACAATACTGAGTACAACAGTCGTGACAGTACTTCGGCCGTAGAC
>NW_016978969.1:0-533 GCF_001483705.2 Eufriesea mexicana | reverse complement strand
GCAGATTCAAAAGCATTGTAATGGCTATAGCAGGGCAATAGTATCTTTCCTACTTATTTACACGAGAAAGTTAGCTCACCACGATATTTGTCGAAAATGTCAATAAAATTGAATCTCCCATTCAGATACTATAGGATTGCAATGGCTATAGCACGCCAATAGAATTCTTCCTCCTTATTTCTGCAAGAAAGTAAGCTCACCACGATATCAGTCGAAAATGTCAATGAAATTGAATTTTCGAGACAGAATCTGTATTGTAATGGCTATAGCACGGCAATAGTATCTTTCCTCCTTATTTATACAAGAAAGTTACCTCACCACGATGTTAGTCGAAGATGTCAATGAAATTGAATTTTCGAGCCTGATGCTACAGCATTACAATGGCTATAGCACGCCAATAGGTTCTTTCCTCATTATTAATGCAAGAATGCTACCTCACCACGATATTAGTCGAAGTTGTCAATAAAATGGAATTTTCGAGGCAGATTCAAAAGCATTGTAATGGCTATAGCACGGCAATAGTATCTTTCCTC
>NW_016978968.1:0-2808 GCF_001483705.2 Eufriesea mexicana | reverse complement strand
CTAGAATTGCAGAGGAATATATATCATCATTGGACAAATTAATCGAACGTCTACAGTACTGTGGTGATGGCTGCGCTCACTACAATGTTGTTAAGTGTTAATACCTCGAGCGACAATCGATCTGCTTTGGTCACACCAGAATTGCTGTAGAACTTACACCGTCAGTGTACGGATTATTCCGACGGCTACAGCTATCTGTTGTTGGATCTACTGTATCGTTCTGCCAAATGTAAATATCTCTAGACAAACCTGACCTATACACTGACTATTCTGTCACTGCTTTGGTATTTACGTCGTTTGTGAGCAAATGACACAACTCTTACAATATTGTGATGATGACTATACTCAGGAGCATGTAGTCATTTATTAATATATCGAGTGATAATGGACCTGTAATTTTTCTATCTAGAATTGCTATGGAATATAGATCGTCAGTTAACAGATCCATCCATCGGTAGCAGTTACCTGCTCATTCATGTACTAAGTGACATAAAGTCAATTGTCCACATCTCAAGTCATAACTGCACCATACAATGATCTTTATGGAATCGTTGTGGAATGTAAGACAACCCTGAGCAGATTAGTCCAACGAATACGGTGCTCTGTCGCTGGATGTACTAAGGAGAGTACTGTCAATTGTAAATGTCTCTAGCTACAATCGTACTATACATTTATTATTCCAGAATTGCTGTGGTAATAAAATCATCAGTGAACGAATAAATGAATCGGCAGCAGTACTGTCATGATATCTGTACGCAGTACTGTTACGCCAGTTATTAATAGCGGTAATGGATCAGCATTTTGTCATTACATAATTCCGATATTATTGGAACCATCAGTGACCTGACTAATCAAACGGATACGGTGACCATTTGATGGCTATACTCAGTGCTGTTGACATACGTCTATGTCCCTAGATTCAATTGCACTCTCCATTGCTCATCCTACCATCGCTGAATAGCTTGGTCGATTAGCGAAGTGATTAATCCCATGGTTATGGTATTGCGTAGATGGCCGCACTCAGTAATATAATGCCATCTGTCAATATTGCTACCGACATTTGACCTATGCATTGATCATTCCTCAATTAAGATTTGTCGTGCACGTTCAAAGTATAGGTATATACGATCGCTGCCGAAATGTGTTGATGACCTTACTCGGTATTCCATTGTCAATTGCCATTATCCCATGCGATTATTCATGTGTCTAACGATACTTCCAGAATAGCAGTATAGTTGTAATATAAATGATCAAAGGATTAGTTCACACAATGGCTGTAGGAATGTGATTATATCTGTCATCAGCAGCGTATGGTAAATTGTCAGTACCTCTACCGTTAGTTGATCCGCCAATTGACCATCCTAGCCTTGTTGTAGAACTTATATGGTCACTGAGTGGACTAATCCAATGGCGACAGTAATATGTAGATGGCTCAACCGAGTACTACATTGTCATTTGCCAATAATTCTAGCGACGCCTCATGGGTCCCATAAATCTTCTCGCAATTGCTGTCAAACGTAGGTGATCAGCGAATATATTAATCCAATGGATGTAGGACTGTTTAGGTTGCTGTACTCAGTACTGTCATTTCAACTGTCAGAGCGTGTAGCGATAATTGGTCTATCCAATGACGATTCTAGAGTTGCTACATAACTGGGATAAACAGAGGACAGGTTAATTCAATGTCTGTAGAAATGTGATTATGGGAGTTCTGAGTAGTGCAATGTCAATTGGCAATATCGCCATCTGTAATTAACATAACCTTTGGACAATCTAGTGTTGTTCCAAGTTCTATATGATCAGTGCATAAGTTAATACAACGGCTAAAGTACCGTGTTGGCAATTGCAATCAATAGTTTATTGTCTGTCCTCAATTACACTAGTTTTCGTTGATCCACCAATTGATAATTCTAGGATTCCTCTTGGACACATATGATCAGTGTATAGACTACTGCAACGGCTACAGTAATATGCAGATGGCTATACTCGCACTCTGTGGTCAGTTGTGAATGCCTCTAGCCACGATTGCTATATCAACAGATAATGCTAGACATTCTGAGGAACGTAGATGCAAGGCTAATAGATTATTGCAATGGTAATGGTAGTTTGTACATAACTGCACTCTCTACCGCACTGTCATATATCAATGCCTCTTTGCTCCATCCACTAATCATTCCAGAATTGCTGAAGAACTCGGATCATAAGTGAAGAGGATAATCGAATCGCTATCGGATTGCGAATAAGGCTGCAACCGGTCACGTTCAGTCTACTGTCTGTACCTCTACAGACAATTAGTCCATACATTGATCATTTTAGAATCGTAGTAGGGTGCAAACAATCAATGAGTCGATTAATCCAGCGGCTAGAGTGATCGGCTTGTGGAAGTACCAAGCACATCACTGCCAATTGTATATGTACCGATCTATAATCGCACTGCAGTCTGATCAATCTGGAATTGCTGTGAAATTTATATCATCGACAAACAAATTAGTCCAACGTGTACGGCAATGTGATGATGGATGTACTCAGAACTGTGTTGTCAATTGCTAATATCTCGATGGGCAATGGATCTGCATTTCTCATTCTAGGATTGCTGTAGGGTATACATCATCAGAGAATAGATTATTCCAACTCAAGTGTGCTGTGTTGGTAGATGTAGTAAGTAACGCATTCTCAATTGCAGATATCACTAACCATATCCGTACCACACATTGGTATTTCTAGAATGACTTTGAATTTACCTCACCAGTGAACAATGTAGTTCAACGGCTACATTACTGTGATGATGCCGGTATTCAGTACTGTGTT
>NW_016978967.1:0-499 GCF_001483705.2 Eufriesea mexicana | reverse complement strand
ATTGGAGCGCAGTAGGGCGCAGAAATCCATAGAATGGCATCGAATGGAACGAAAGCCTAAGATTTTCTGTCCGAACGTAACCAAACATGTCATAAGCATCCTAACAAAACCTAACGTGCCGAGACCACTATTGGTGACGTCCCCAGAGCGAAGCAGAGAATATTGTAACGCAGTAGAGTGCATATGTCCGAAGATAGCGGTGTATAGCACAGAAGTCTAAACTATCCAGTCCTAAACTCACAAAACGTAAAATAACCAAACGTGGCATATCTAAACCTAACGTGCCGAGACCACTATTGCTGGCCCCCCAAGAGCCAAGTAGAATACACTAGAGCGCAGCAGAGCGCACAAACCACCGCATTGCAATTTAGAGCCAAAAGTCAAACACATGCTGACCTAACTTCACATAACCTAACCCATCCAAACGTAGTATAATCCAACATAACGTGTCGAGACCAACGTTGCTGGCTATCCAGCGCCATGCATAGCATATTAGAGC
>NW_016978966.1:0-570 GCF_001483705.2 Eufriesea mexicana | reverse complement strand
TGTCCCAACCTCACCAGCGTTACATAACCAGACGTGGCATATCAAAACCAAACGTGCCGAGACCACCATTGCTGGACTCCCCAGTGCCAAGGAGAATATGCTAGAGCACATTAGAGTGCAGAAAGCCGTGGAATAACATTATAGTGTTGAAGCCATTCTACCCTGACATTGCCAATCGTCCAATGACAAAACGTAACATAGCACAGCCCGACGTGCCGCGACCACTACTGCTGGCATCCACAGGCCCAGGCAGAATATATTACAACACAGCGTTGCGCACGAATCCGCATGGTGGCAGCATACACTACGAAATTCGTTGCTAACCTAATCGAAAGTATCGGAACCTAACCTAACGAAAAGTAAAATAACTAAGCCTAACGTGCCGAGACCACTACTGTAGGCCTTCCCGGAGACAAGCAGTTCATATTAGAGCAGTGTAGGTCGCAGGAGTCCGCGGGACAGCTGTATATAGCACACATGTTAAAACTAGCATACCCTAGAGTAACCAATCGTCACATAACCATACGTAATATAACACAATATAACGTGCCGCGACCACTATTCCTGGCC
>NW_016978965.1:0-201 GCF_001483705.2 Eufriesea mexicana | reverse complement strand
TATTTATGCAACAAAATTAGCTCACCACGATATTAGTCGAAAATGTGATTAAAATTGAATTTTCCCGTCAGATTCTAGAGCATGGAAATGGCAATAGCATGCCAATAGAATCATTTCCCCTTATTTATGAAACAAAATTAGCTCACCACGATATTAGTCGAAAATGTCAATGAAATTGAATTTTCCAGTCAGATTCTATAG
>NW_016978964.1:0-339 GCF_001483705.2 Eufriesea mexicana | reverse complement strand
AGGTCACGACAGTTCGGACCAGGTCAGGTCAGGAATGGTTAGGTCAGTTCAGGTCAGGTCCGGTAAGGTCAGGCCAGGCCAGATCATGTCTGATCAGGTCAGGTCAGTTCAGGTCAGTTCACTTCAGATCAGATCATGTCATGTCAGTTCACCTCAGGTGAGGTCAGGCCAGGCACGGTCGGGGCTGGTCAGGTCATTTCAGGTCAGTCAGGTGAAGTCAGGTCAGTCAGGACAGGTCAGGTCGGCTCAGGTCAGATCAGTCAGGACAGGTCAGGACAGGTCAAGTCAGATCAGGTCAGGTCAGGTCAGATCAGGTCAGGTCAGGTCATGTCATGTCAG
>NW_016978963.1:0-525 GCF_001483705.2 Eufriesea mexicana | reverse complement strand
ACGGTTCCAAGTAATCATTGAAGACGTTAGCCAAGCGACTAGAATGGTTTCTTGATGGATGTAGAATGTATCGTAATGTCATTTGCGAATATCTCTACTCTACAGACAGCCGGACTATGCATTGATCACTATAGAATTGCATTGGAATCTACGTTACCAGTGAACAAATTAGTCCAACGGCTACAGTACAGTTGTGATGGCTGTCCTCAGTACTGTTAAGTCAATTGTTAACACCTCGAGCTGTGACGGATTTATCCTCTGTCATTCTAGAGTTCCTACTGTATCTAGGTAATAATTGAACGGATCAGTCCGAGGGCTACAGTGTTCTGTTGATGGATGTTCTAAGAGATGTATTCTCAATTATAAATTTCTCTAGCGGTAGCCGTGGTATACATTTATTTCTCTACACTTCCTTTGAAAATTACATCATCAGTGAACAAATATGTCCATCGGCTACAATACCCAATTGCTGGCGGCTTCAACTAACACACCTGGTATTTTGTATGTATATAGCCACAACTGATG
>NW_016978962.1:0-817 GCF_001483705.2 Eufriesea mexicana | reverse complement strand
TGGCCTACCCACGGCCAAGCAGAGCATATTAGGCCACGCTAGAGGGCAGAGATCCACCAAATAGCATAGTATAGCGTAAAAGTCAAAGTCATCCTTACCAAACGTAATATAACTTAATCTAGCCAAACGTAGCCTAACTCAACCTAGCATGCCGCGACCGCTATTGGTTACCACCACAGAGCCAAGCAGATTATGCTAGAGCGCAGTTACGCAGAAGTCGGCTGCATTCCTGTGTAATGCACAAAAGCCAAAGATATCCCAGCCTAACCTGACCAAACATCACCCAACCAAACGCAGCCTAACTGAGCATGTCATGCCGACTCCGCTATTGCTCGCCTTCCCAGAGACAAGCTGAACATATTTGAGCACAGTAGCGCACAGACGACCACCGAATAGGAGTGTATGGCGGAATAGTCGAGGCTATCATCTCCTAACCTAGCCAATCGTGTCATAACCGCGCGTAACATGCCTCAACGTAACTTGCCGCGAACACTATTGCTGGTCTCCCAAGTGTCGTGCAGAATATATTAGATCATTGTAGAGCGCAGAAATCCAGCGAAGAGCAGTGTATAGCACAAATGTCTAAGCTATCTTATCCTAATCTAACCATACGCAACATTGCCAAACATATCCTAACGAAACCCAACGCGCCATGGGCACTATTTCTGGCCTCCTCAGTGCAAGGCAGAAAACACTAGGGCACATCAGAGCGCATAAGTCCACTGAATAGCGGTGAGTATCGTAACAGGCAGAACTATCCGAACCTAACCAAATGTAACATATCCACACGTTATATATATGTCCCTAACATGCCGAG
>NW_016978961.1:0-410 GCF_001483705.2 Eufriesea mexicana | reverse complement strand
ATGCCAAGAAGGACAATGATTTCTGACGTAACCCAGGCAAACATAACCTAACCAAACGTAACCGAACCAAACCTATCGTTACAGGGCCTCAATTGCTGTCCTCTCCAGGGTCGAGCAGAGTGTAGTTGAGCGCAGTAGGCCGCAGGAATTCATCGAATAACAGTGTAACCATGAATGTCAGAACTAGCCATACCAAACCCAAATAAACGTAACCAACACAAACGTAGCACAACTCAACCTAACCTGACGAGAACACTGCTGCTGTCCACCTCAGAGCCGAGCAGAATATGCTACAGCAGAGTAGAGCGCAGAAACCGAACGCATTGCAGTGAATAGCCCAAAAGTCGAAGACACCCAGACCAAACGTAGCCAAACCTAACCAAGCCAAACGTAACCTAACTCATCCCAAC
>NW_016978960.1:0-436 GCF_001483705.2 Eufriesea mexicana | reverse complement strand
ATTCAATTTTATTGACATTTTCGACTAATATCGTGGTGTGCTAACTTCCTTGCATAGGTAAGGTGGAAAGATCATTTTGGCGTGCTATAGCCATTGCAATGCTATGGAATCTGGCGGGAAAATTCAATTTTACTGACATTTTCGACTAATATCGTGGTGAGCTAACTTACATGCATAGGTAAGGAGGAAAGATACTAATGGCGTGCTATAGCCATTGCAATGCCATAGAATCTAGCTGGAAAGCTCAATTTTAATGACAGTTCCGGATATTATCGTGGTGAGCTACCTTTTTTGCATAAATAAGGAGGGTAGATTCTATAGACGTGCTATAGGCATTGCAATGCAATAGACTCTTACTGGAAAATATAATTTTATTGAAATTTTCGACTAATATCGTGGTGAGCAACCGTTCTTGCATAAATAAGGTGGAAAGATC
>NW_016978959.1:0-941 GCF_001483705.2 Eufriesea mexicana | reverse complement strand
GTGCCACCGAGCGAACGACTCCTGTGTAGAGGCGGCGCACCCTCCCGTCTGAACGCCAAAGTTATCCTATCCTAACCTAACACAACTTAACACAACCAAACGCAGCATAACACTAACCAACATGCCCATACCACTATTGATAGCCTCCCCACAGCCAAGCAGAACGTATTAGAACAGAGTAAGGCGCAGATCTCCTTAGAATGGCAGTGTCTAGCACAAAAAATGGCAGAGAAGCCCTAACCTAACGCAAGCTAACCTGACCTAACCAAACGTAACCTTTCTCAACCTAACGTGCCACGACCAGTATTGTTGGCCTCCTCAGAACGGACCAAAGCATGTTAGAGGACAGTGGAGCGCAGGAATCCACCGAATAGCAGTGTACAGCGGAAAAGTCGGAGGTACCCTATCCCAACCTATCCAAACGTACACAACCGTACGTAGCATATCCAACCCTAACGACCCAGAACCAGCATTACTTGCATCCCCAGAGGCAAGCAGAATATACTATTGCGCAGTGGAGTGCTGAAATCCACCGAATAGCTGTTTTGCTTGCATCCCCAGAGGCAAGCAGAATATACTATTGCGCAGTGGAGTGCTGAAATCCACCGATCAGCTGTGTATAGCACAAAGGTCAAAGACATTATAACCAAACCTGACCTAACCTAACCTAGCCGCACGTACACTCACTATACTTAATGAGCCGAGACTACTATTGCTGGCCTCCCGGGAGCCAAGGATATCATATCGGAGCGTAGTAGGTCGCAGATATTCACCTAATAGAAGCGTATAGCCCAAAAGTTGGAGTTACCCCATTCTACCCTGACAAAACCTATCACAACCAAACGTAAGCTGACACAACATAACGTGCCACGACCACTATGGCTGGACTCCCGAATGCTGAGCAGAGTATAGTAGAGCAATCTGGAGCGCAGAAATCCAGC
>NW_016978958.1:0-951 GCF_001483705.2 Eufriesea mexicana | reverse complement strand
GTGCAGCGTTCTGTTGGTGGATATGCTAAGTTCCGTATTGACATAAGTCAATGTCTCCAGGTACAAGTGTTCTGTCAATTGTTGTCTCTACAGTTGCAGAAGAACTGGGATGATCAGAGAACGGATCAGTTGAATGGATAGATGATCGTGATGACGGCCACAATCGGTACTGTATTGTCATTTGCCAATATGAATGCTGATTTATGATCTGCCCATTGATCATTCTAGGATTGCTATAGAGATTAAGTCGTCAGTGAACATATTACACAACCTGCTACCGTGGTCTCTTTGTGGATGTACCAAGTACTGTTCTGGGAGCAGTAAATATCTCTAGCAATAACTGATGTATACATTGATTACTCTAGAAATTCACTGTATCTTATGTCATCACTGGACAGATTAATCAAACGGCTGCTGTGCTGTGACGATGGCTATACTCAGTGCTATTTCGTCAATTGTTAATGTCTCGAGCGATAATGGGCCACTCCTTCGCCATTCCAGAATTGAAGAGGAATCTTTATCATCACTGACATGCTTTATCCTCTACAGTGATTCATTGTAGGATGTACCAACTACGGTGCTGGTTATTGTCATTATGTCTAGCCATAACCTATGTATACACAAATCATTCTGGAGCTCCTGTGTAATTTAAATCATCACTGAACAGATTAATCTAACGGCCGCTGTGCTCCCATGGTGGATGTACCAATCACCGTACTGGGAACTGTAAATACCTCTATCCATAGCCGATGTATGCATTAATTCTTCTAGAACTGCTTCGGAATACGAATCGTCATTGAACAAAACAATCCAACAGTTACAGTGCTCTATTGGTGGATGTAATGAGATCGGAACCGTCAATTGTAAGTATCTCTATACATAATGGTGCAATATATAGATTAGTCTATAGTTGCAGTTAAATTTAAATTTTCGGTGAAGAAACTAGTACAA
>NW_016978957.1:0-549 GCF_001483705.2 Eufriesea mexicana | reverse complement strand
AATCCATCTCATATCAGTCTACGCCAGAAAAGTCAACGCAAGACCGTCCGAACCGTACCAATTGTAACGTAACCAATCGTAACCTAATTCAACCTATCGTGACGCGACCACAATTGCTGAGCTCCCCAGAGCCAAGCGGAACATATTAGAGAGGAGTATATAGCAGATACCAATGCAATCGCGGAGTCTTGCGAAAAAGTCGAAGCTACTCAAACCTAGCCATAGCAAACATAACTTAACCAAACGTAGCTTAACTCAAACTAACGTGCCGAGACAACTATTACAGTCCTCCCCAGAGCCAAGCTGGGCACTCTAGACCGCAGTATAAAACAGAAGTTATCCTGGTAGCAGTCTATAGCGCAAAAGCCAGTGACAATTTCTCCTACCTGAACCAAGCGTAGCATAAACAGACGCAGCTTATCTCCGCCTCATAGCCCTTCGCCACTATTGCTGACATCCCCACAGGCAAACAGAATATACTAGGGCACAGTAGACCGCAGAAGCCCGCAGCGTTGCAGTGTAAAGCACAACAGTGGAGATAACCTAACC
>NW_016978956.1:0-994 GCF_001483705.2 Eufriesea mexicana | reverse complement strand
TAGAGTACGGTAAAGAGCAGGAATCCGACGAACAGCAGTGTAAAGCGGAAAAGTTGGAGCTACATTCTCCTAACCTACCCAAACATAGCGTACCGAAACGATCCGAAACGTAGTCTGACTCAACCTAACTTGCCGCGACCACTGTTGCCCTCCTGGCTGGATTCGCGCAGGGTCGAGTAAAGCACAGCAGGGCGCAGAACCCCACCGAATAACAGTATATACCTCGAAAGCCAAAGCTTCCCAGACCTAATCCAAACTAACTTAACTAAGCATATGTTGCCCAACTCACTCTAACGTGCCGAGACCACCCTTGCTGGCGTACCCAGGGCAAGGGTGAACATATTACAGCACAGCAGATCGCAGAAATCCACCGAAAAGCAGTGTACGGCACAAAAGTCGGAGCCATTATATCCTAGCCGAACCAGACATAGCGTAACCAAACGTAACCTAACACAACCTAACGTGTCGTGACCTGTATTGCTGACCAGAAGAGAGACAGGCAGAGCGTAGTAGAGGAGAGTAGAGTGCTGAAATCCATAGAATCGTACTTTATATAGGAAAAGTTGAAGCAACCCAATCCTAGCCAAAGATAACGTAACCCAGCCGAACGTATACTATCTCAAGCTAACGTGCCGAGACATGGAGTTCGGGCCTCTCCAGAGCCAAGCATAACTTACTAGTTATAGCGAAGAAATCCGCCGAACAGCAGTGTATAGCTCAAAAGTCGAAGCAATCCTATACCAACGTAGAAAAGCGTAACATGACCAAAAGTAACCTAACACAGGCTGACGTACCACGGCCACTATTACTGGCACCACGTCGGCCAAGCAGTGTGTGATGGAGCACTGCGGGGCGCAGAAGTCCATATAATAGCTGTGTGTAACACGAAAGTCGAAACAATCCTGACCGAAGCCAGCGGAGGTTAACATACCCGAACATAACCTGTCTCAGCCTAACGTGACGCGACCAATATTACTAGCCCCTCAGGGCCAAG
>NW_016978955.1:0-274 GCF_001483705.2 Eufriesea mexicana | reverse complement strand
CACGGATGTCTAAACTATCCTATCCTAACCTCAACAAACTTAACATAGCCAAACGTGGCACAGCACAAACTAATGTGCCGAGACCACTGTTGCATTCCACCACAGAGCCAAGCAGAATATACTAAAGGACAGCAGAGCGCAGAGAACATCCTCATTACATTGTATAGCACACAAGTCAAACATACACTGACATAACCAGACCTTAAATACGCTATCCAAACGTAGAGTAGCTCAAGACAACGTGAACAGGCCAACATTGATGGCCTCCCCAGAG
>NW_016978954.1:0-757 GCF_001483705.2 Eufriesea mexicana | reverse complement strand
TGTCCTGTATACTGCCATTCGGTGGATTTCTGAGATCTACTGTGCTCTAATATGTTTTGCTTGACTCCGGAGAGGCCAGTATTAGTGTTCTCGGCCCGTTATGTTTATTTATTCAAGGTTCGGGTAGGTTGCGTTAGGTCGAGCCAGGATCCAGGTCAGGATATTTTTTACTGCTGTGCTTTCTTCTGCAATTTGGTGGCTTTTTGCGCTTTACAATGCTCCAGTATGTCCTGCTTGCTTCCGTGGATGCTAGCAACAACGGTCTTGGTACGATAGGTTGATCTATGTCTCTTGCGGTTGTGCTAAATTGAGCGTGGTTAGCATGCGATGGTTTGGACATTTTTGCTATACACTGCTATCCGTGGATTTCGGCGCTCAAATGTGTTCTACTATTTTCCGCTTGGCACTGGGGACGCCAGCAGCAGCGGTCGCGGCACGTTAGGTTGCGTTATGCAACGTACAGTTAGGTTCTCATCTTCGACTTTTGAGCTATTCACTACAATGCGGTGCCTTACTGTGCTACTGCGCCCAACTACATTCTGCTTGTGCCCGTGTAGGCCTCAAATAGCGGTCCCGTTATGTCAGGTATTGGTAGGATACGTTTGGTTACGTTACGCTTGTCTATGTTAGGACATGCTACTTAGGAACTTTTGCTGTACACGGATATTCGGTGGATTTCGGCACTCTAATGTGGTCTAGCATGCTCTGCTTGGCTCTACGAAGCCCATCAGTGGATGTCGCGGCATGTTATGTTGAG
>NW_016978953.1:0-515 GCF_001483705.2 Eufriesea mexicana | reverse complement strand
GATTTCTACGCTCTACTGTGCTCTACTATATTCTGCTTGCCCGTGGGGAGACCAGCAACAGTGTACGCTACACGAAGTGTTGAGTTAGAGTAAGTATGTCTACGCAGAGGTCCATAGATTAACAACGTATATCTTAAAAGTCAAAGCTACCCTATCCTAACCTAACCAAACGTAACATAATCGAACGTAACCGAACTAAAACTAACGTGCCAAGGACGCTACGGTTGGCCTCCCAAGCGCCATAGCGCCAAGCAGTACATACTGGAGCACAGGATTGCGCAGAAATGCACCGAATAGCTGTGTATAGCACAAAGCCCAAGGCTATCCTATCCTAACATAACCAATCGCAACACAACCGAAAGTAGCGGGACTCCATCTTGCGTGCAGCGAAAGCTATTGCTGGCCCCCAAACATACGGGTGGAACGTATTCCAGAAGAATAGAGCACGGAAGTCCATGGAATCGCAATGAAAAGCAGAAAAGTCAAAGGCATCCTAACCTAACCTAGACAAACCT
>NW_016978952.1:0-861 GCF_001483705.2 Eufriesea mexicana | reverse complement strand
TGCTGTACACCACATTTCGGAGGATTTCTACGCTCAACATTGCTCTACTGTACTGTGCTCGACTCTGGAGAAGTCAGTAATCGTGGTATCGGCGCGATAGGCTGAGGTCGGGTACGTTTGAATTGGTTATGTCAGCTTTGGCTTCGTTCGGATAGCTTGGACTCTCCAACTACACACAGCGGTGCTATAGTTTTCTGCGCTCTACTCTCCTCTATTATGCTCTGTCTGGCACTGTGGAGGCCAGCAATACTGGTCGCGGCAACTTTGCTTGATATCGGTTGCGTTTGGTTAAGTTAGGTTTGTTAGGGTTTGGTCAGGATAGCTTTAATATATGTGGTCAACACGGATATACTATGGACTCCTGTGTTCTACTGTGCTCTAGCATATTCTGCGCGTCTGCGGGGAAGCCAGCAATAGTGTTCGCGGCACGTTAGGTTCAGTTACTCTACGTTTGGTTAGGTTAGGTTATGCCTGGTTTCGTCAGGATGTCTCTGACAATTGTGCCATACACGGCTGTTCGGTGGATTTCGGCGCTCTGCTGTGCTCTTGTATACTCTGCATGGCTATGGGGATGCCAGCATTATTTGTCTCGGCTCGCTTGGTTGAGTTATGTTGTGCTTCGTTTGGTTAGGTTTGGTAAATTTTGGTTAGGTTAGACTTGACCTCTCTTCTATACGCTGCTATTCGGACGATTTCACCATTCCACATTGCTCTGCTTTACTCTGCTTAGCTCTCGCGATGCCAGCAATAGCCGTCCTGGCACGCCAGGTTGCGTTCCGTAACTCCGCTAATGTTACATTTGGTTAGGTTTGGATATCATATCTTTGACTTATGTGCTATACACTGCTGTTCAGTTGATTT
>NW_016978951.1:0-530 GCF_001483705.2 Eufriesea mexicana | reverse complement strand
CGCAGAAGTCCTCCGAAAAGCCGTTTATAACTCAAAAGCCACGATTATCCTATCCTCACCTAGACAAACGTAACATTACCAAACGCATCATAGCACAGACCAACGTGCCGAGGCGATTGCTGCTGGCATCCCCATAGCCAAGCAGAGTACACTAGAGCACAGGAGAGCGCAGAAATACACCGAATCGGAGTGTGTAGCACAATAGCCAAAGGTATCCTAACCAAACCTACCCCAACCTAGCCAAGCCAAGCGCAACCTAACTCAAACTAACGTGCCTAGATCACTATTGTTGACCTCCCCAGAGCAAGGCATAACATACTGGAGCACAGTAGCGCGTAGAATAATCCACCGAATAACTGCGTATGCTGCGAGAGTCAAATCTGTCCAGACCAAACCAAAGCGGAGGAAACGTAACCGAACGCAACACAACTCAGCCTAACGGGCCGGAACAACTGTTACTGGCCTCCCCAGAAAGGAGCAGAGTTTAGTAGAGCACAGTGGAGCGCAGAAATCCAACGAATTGCAGTAGA
>NW_016978950.1:0-323 GCF_001483705.2 Eufriesea mexicana | reverse complement strand
ATGCATGGTTGGACCTATGGATGGACGTATGTATGGATGTATGTATGGATGCATGGATGTATGTATGGATGTATGCATGGATGCATGTATGGATGTATATATGAATGTTTGTATGGATGTTTCTATGGATGTATGATTTGATGTATGTATGGATGAATGGATGTACGTATGTAGGGATGTATGGATGGATGGATGTATCGAAGCATGGAAGTACGAATGGATGGATTCATGGATGTATGAATGTGTGGATGAATGGATGATTGGATGGATTGCTGTATGGATGGATGAATGCGTGAATGGATTGCGGTGTGTATGGATTGATT
>NW_016978949.1:0-1129 GCF_001483705.2 Eufriesea mexicana | reverse complement strand
TGTCCTAACCAAACTTAGCCTAACCCAACCTAACGGAGCGCAACCTATCTCAACAAAACGTGCAGAGACTACCATTGCTGGCGTTCCCAGGGACAAGCTGAACATATTAGAGCACTACAGGTCGCAGAGATCCACCTTATAGCAGACTATAGAACTAAAGACAATGTTATTCTCTCCTAACCTAACCAATCGTAACATACCCTAATGTAACTTTACTCAACCTGACTACCGAGACTAGTTCAGGTGCCCTCCGCAGAGCCCAGCAGGACATACTATAGCATAGTAAAGCGCAGATATCCACCGAATAGCAGTACACGGCGAACAAGTTAAAGCTGCTCTTAAGAAACGTATCCTAACCCAACATATCCAAACATAGCCTGACCCATCACAGGGTACCGAGACCGCTCTCGCTGGCCTTCCCAGAGCCAAGCTGAAAGCATTGAAGCTATGTAGGGCCCAGAAATCCACCTAATAGCCTACTATGGCACTAAAGTGGAAGCTACACTCTCCTAAACTAACCAATCGTAACATAGCAGAATGTATCCTAACCCAACCTAAGGTGCCGCGACCACTATTCCTGGTATCCCTAAAGCGAAGCAGAACATATTTAACGGAGAATAGTATGCAGAAACCCCTAGAATCGCAGTGTATATTAGAAAAGTCAAAGTCACCCAAATCAAACCCAAACCAACGGAACGTAGCGAAACATAGCCTAACTCAAACTGACGTGCCGAGACAGCTATTGATGCCCTTCGTAGGGACAAGCAGGACATACTAGAGCTCAATAGAGCGCAGAAATCCACCGAATAGCAGTGTACAGCACAAAAGATAAAGCTATTCTAAGAAAACTTAGCCTAAGCAAACATACCCGAACACAACTTGACTCAGCACATCGTGCCAAGACCACTATTGCCGGCCTTTCCAGGACAAAGTTGAAAGTATTAGAGACCTGTTGGGCGCAGAAATCCATCTTATAGCAGACTATAGCACTAAAGTCTAAGCTATGCTCTCCTAACCGAACCGATCGTAACATAACCAAACGTAACATATCTCAACCTAACGAGCCGCGAACAATATCGCTGGACACACAGAGACGTGCAGAAGGCATTACAGCAATGTACGGAGCAGG
>NW_016978948.1:0-1091 GCF_001483705.2 Eufriesea mexicana | reverse complement strand
CTTGGCTCTGAGTAGGCCTGCAGTAGTGGTCTCGGCACGTTATGTTTTGTCAGGCTACGTAAGCTTAGGCCGGGATAGGCTGAGTTTGTAAATGATAGCTACATCCTATGCGCTGTACACTCCTTTTCGGTGGACTTCTGCGCTCTACTGTGCTCTAGAATGTGCTGCTTGGCTCTGGGGAGGGCAACAGTAGCTGTCTCTTCACGTTAAGTTGAGTCAGGCTATGTGTGGTTTTATTCTGTTGGTTTGGTTTGGGTTTAGGTAGCTCCGACTCATATGATAATCACTGCGATTATTCGGATGTCCAAGCTGTTCTCTTCACTAGCGTATTCCGCTTGGCTCTGGGGAGGCCAGCAATACTGCCAGCAGCACCTTACGTTGAGTTGGCTTATGTTTCATTATGTTACAGTTGGATAGGTTAGGAGTGGGTGGCATTGCGTTTAGTGTTATGGTCCGCTACTCTGTAGGCTTCTGCTACCTACTGCGCTTTAATATTTTCAGTTTGTTTCTGGGAAGGCCAGCAATAGTGGTCTCAGCACGTTATGTTGATTCAGGTTACGTGTGGCTGGGTTGGGTTAGGCCAAGTTCGGCACGGATAGCTTTAACTTTTGTGCTGTACGCTGCTATTCGGTGGATTTCTGCACTCTACTATGCTCTAGTATGTCCTGCTTGTTTCTGGCGAGGGCACCAATAGCGGTCTCGGCTCGATAGGTTGTGTTAGGCTATGTTTGGCTATGTGCTGTTGGCTTGGGTTAAGCTTGGGTAGCTATGACTTTTCTGACATGCACCGCGATCCTGTGGATTTCTGCTTTCAGCACTAATGTGTCCTGCTTGAATCTGGGGAAGCCGGCGTAGTGGTCGCGGCGCATTAGGTTGAGATATATTACTCTTGGTTATGTTACGACTGGTTCGGTTACTAGAGGACATCTTCGACTTAAATTCTATAGTCTCCTACAAGGTGGTTTTCTGCGCCCGACAGTGGTCTAATATTTTCATCTTGGCCCTGGGAAGGACAGCAATAGTGGTCGCGGCATGTTACGTTGAGTCGGGTTACATTCGGTTATGTTGCGTTATGCTAAGTTTGGTTAGGG
>NW_016978947.1:0-852 GCF_001483705.2 Eufriesea mexicana | reverse complement strand
GATATCCCGCCCTAACCTGACCGAATCTAACATAACCAAACGTAGTATAGCTCAACATGACGTTCCTGTACGACTGTTGCTGCCCCCCGTCGCCAGCAGCGCATATGAAGGGAGAGAGATGCGCAGAGGTCAATAGAATGGCAGTGTATAGCAGAAAGGTTGAAGCTAGCCTAACACAACCTATGCCAACATAACCTAAACAAACGTCACATAACACTACCTTAATTGCCGCGGCCATTATATCTGGCCTCCGAGAGAAAAGCAGGCCATATTTTAGCAGAGTAGGGCGGAGAAACCCAGCGAATAGCAGCGTACAGCAAAGAAGGCAAAGCTATCCTCCTGTAACCTAACCTAACGTAACATAGACTTACGCTACTTAACACAGCCTAACGTGCCGCGGCCGTTATTTCTGTCCTCCCTATCGCCAAGCAGGGAATGTCAGATCACTGTGGAGCGCAAATATCCACCGAATAGCAGTGTGTAGCACAAACGTCGAAGCTATCCTATCCTAACCTGAAGAAACGTAACGCAACCAAACTTAACCTAACCCATCCTGATGCACCGGGACCACTGTTGCAAGCCTCCCCAACGCTAAGCAGCGCATATCAGAGGAAAGTAGAGTGCAGACGTTCATAGAAAGTCCACGTATATCAGAAAACTCAAATTTATCCTAACCAAACACAGACTAACGTAGTATAAACAAGCTCAACGTACCTCAAGCTAACGTGCCTAGGACACTATTGCTAGCCTCCGCCGGGCCAAGCAGAATATACTAGTACGCAGTAGAGCGTAGTAATCCGCAGTACTGTAGTGTATGTTGCAAAAGTCAGAGATATCCAAACATAACATGGC
>NW_016978946.1:0-1645 GCF_001483705.2 Eufriesea mexicana | reverse complement strand
TGGATGGATGGACGTATGGATGGACGGGCGTATGGATGGTGGATGTATGGGTGGAGGTATGAAAGGGTGTATGCTTGTATGTGTGGATGTATGTGTGGATGTTTGAATGGATGGATGGATGGATGGATGTATGTATGAATGGACATATAGTTGGTGGTATGGATATATTTATGCATGTGCGTGGGGATGTACGTCTGGATATATGGATGGATGGGTGTATGGATTTTTGGAAGGATGTACGGATGGATGGATGGTCGCATGGGTGGGTGGATGTACGCATGGATGGATGTATTGAAAGATGGATGTATGGATGGGTGTGTGGAAGGACGGATGGGTGTATGGATGGATGGATTTAAGGACGGATGTAAGGATAGATGGATATATGGATGGGTTATATTTGGGTGGATGTATGTACGGATATATGGATGGATGTACGTATGTATGTGTGGATGGATGGATGTACGCATGGATGGACGTACGAGTGAATGTATGTATGGATGGAAGTATGAACGGACGTATGTAGGGATGTATTGATACCTGTATGGATGGTCATATGCATTTATGTTTGCATGAATCTATGTATTGATGTATGAATGGATGTGTGTACTTATGAATGTAGCGATGTATGTATGGTTGTATGTATGGATGTTTGTATGGATGTATGCATGTATTGATGGATGGATGTAAGGATGGGTGGATGTATGGGTGGATGAATGTGCGGATGGGTGCATGTATGCTTGAATGGGTGTTTGGAACAGTGGGTGCATGGGCGGATGGACGTATTATGGATGGATGGACGTATGGATGGATGGACGTATGGATGGATGGACGTATGGATGGAGGATGTATGGGTGGAGGTATGAATGGGTGTATGCATGTATGTGTGGATGTATGTATGGATCTAAGTATGGATGTGTGTATCGATGGATGGGTGTATGGATGGTTGTATGGATATATTTATGGGTGCGCGTGGGGATGCATGTATGGATATATGGATGGATCGACGCATGGATGTATGTATGGATGTATGCATGGATGTGTATATGGATGTGCGGATGAATGGATGTATGGAGGTACGTATGGATGTATTTATCTAAGTATGTACGGGTGTGTGTACGGATGTATGTATGGATGTATGTATCGATGCATGGATGTATGGATATATGTATGGATGTACGTTTGGATGGTTGTATGGATATATGGATAGATGGATGTATGGATTATTGGATGGATGTATGGATGGATGGATGGACACATGGATGGATGAATGTAAGCATGGATGGATGTATGGATGTATGTATGGATGTATGTATGGATGTATAGATGTATTGATGGATGGATGTAAGGATGCGTGGATGTATGGGTGGGCGAATGTGCGGATGGATGGATGGATGTATGGTTGTATGTATGGATGAATGTACGAATGAATGTATGGATGGATGAATGGGTGGATGGATGGCTTGAGGTATGAATGGACGAATGTATGGATGTATCGGTGGATGGATGTATGTATGTACGGATGTATGGATGGATGGATGGATGGATGTATGGATGTATGGATGTATGGATGCATGTACTTATAAATATAAGGATGTATGGATGGATGAATATGCGGATGGGTGTATGTATGCTTGAATGGATGTAT
>NW_016978945.1:0-397 GCF_001483705.2 Eufriesea mexicana | reverse complement strand
TTCATCCGCCCACACATCCATACGTCCATACATACAAGCACCCATACATCTATTCACCCAAACATACATCCGTCCATATATCCATGCATCCATACATAAATCCATCCATAGATAAATCCATCCAAACATCCACTCATCCATCCATACATCCATACTTTCACTCAACCATCCACAAGTGCATCCATCCGTACATACGTCCATTCATACATCCACCCATCCATACATCCATCGAAACATACATCCATCCATCCTTACATCCACTGACCAATCCATCCATCCATCCATACATCCATACATCCATCCATCCATACACCCATCCATCCATACATCCATGCATTCATTCATCCATTCATCCATACATCTACCCATCCATACACCCATCGATCCATACATCCAT
>NW_016978944.1:355-14202 GCF_001483705.2 Eufriesea mexicana | reverse complement strand
CTTGTCCTAACCTAACCCAGCCTAACGTAGCATAACTCAACGTAACGTGATCCGACTACGATTGCTGGCCCTACCAGAGGCATGCTGAGAATAATAGGGCACAGCAGATCGCAGGAATCAACCGAGTACCTGTGAAAAGCACAAAATTCATAGCTATCCTGACCTAGCCCAACCAAACGTAACAAAACCGAACGTCAAATAAATCAACCTATCGCGCCGGGGCCAAAATTGCTGGTCTCCGCAGGGCCAAGCTAAGTACACTAGAGCACAGTAGAGCGCAGAAATCCGCCGCATTGCTGTCAACATCACACAAGACAAAGGTGCCTTGGCCAAACACAACATAACATATCCTAACATGACGTGCCGCGACCGCTATTCCTGGCGTCACCTGGGACAAGCAAAATATGATGGAGCACAGTAGAGCGCAGAGGCCCATGGAATGGACGAGTTCATCACATGAGCCAAAGCTATCCTGGCCTAACCCAAACTAACCTAAGATAACCAAACGCAGTCTATCTCAAACTATCTTTCTGCGACCAGTATTGCTGGCAACCACAGTGCCAGGCAGAGCGTAACAGGGTAGAGTAGTGCGCAGAAATCAATAGAAGCGCAGGGCATTGCAGAAGAGTCGAAGTTGCCCTCCCCTGACTAAAGCTAACCTAACCAAGCAAAACCTAGCCTCTCACAAAGTTACGTGCCTGAATAACCGTTAGGGGCGTCCACAGAGGCAAGCGGAGTGTAATGGAGGACCGTAGATCGCAGAGGTCCACAGCATTGCAGTGTACAGCGCATAAGTCAAAGATATCCGAACCTAACCTGTCCAAACCTAACCTGACCAAACGTAGTCTAACTCAACATAACGTGCCGAAACCACTATTCCTGGTCTTCATAAAGCCAAGCAGAGTATATTGGAGCACATTAGAGCGCAGAAACAATAACATTGCGGTGTACAGCACAATAGTTGAATTTGTCCGTACATTACCTTACCGAATCTAACCAAACCCATCGTAGCATAACTCAACATAATATGCGGAGACCACTGTTGTTAGGGTCAACGGAGTCAAGCAGAATATACTGGAGCAGTGTAGAGCTCAGAAATCCGCGGCATTGCAGAGTATAGCACAAAAGTCAAAGCTGTCCCATTCTAACCTGACGTATAGTAACATAGCCAACGGTAACGTAACTTAATCTAACTTCCTACGATCACTACCGTTGGCCTCCAAAGAGCCAAGCAGAGGCCATTTGAGCAATGCAGGACGCAGAAGTTCACCGAATAGCAGTGTATAGTACAAAAGTCAAAGCTACCCGTCATGACCTAGCCAAACGTAACTTAACCAAACGAAACCTGATTCAACCTAACGTGTCGAGACCACTATTGCTGGCGTAGCCGGAGCTAATCAGATCGTACTAGAGCGCCCTAGGGCGCTGAAAGCCGCAAAATAGCAGCGTATAGCGCAAAAGCCAAAGATATCCTGTCCTAACCGCACGAAGCGTAACGTAGCCAAACTTAACATAAATAAAACCAACTTGCCACGACCACTACTGCAAGCCAGCAAGGTGTCCAGCAGAGAATTGTGGAGAGATGGAGAGCGCAGAAGTCCACCAAATAGCAGCGTATAGCGCAAGGGTCAAATCCACCCCAGCCAAACCCAAGCTAACCTAACCTAACCGAACGTATCCCTACTAAACCCAACTTGCTGGGACCACTATTGCTGGCCTTCTCGGAAACAAGTAGAGAATACAACATCCCTACAGAACGCACAAATCCACCGAATAGTAGTGTATAGCACAATAGACTGATCCATTCTAGACCTACGTATACAAACGTAGCGTAACCGAACGTAACCTAACATAGCCTAGCGTGCACAGGCCACTACTTTTGTCCTCCCAAGGGCGCAGCAGAATATACTGTAGCCCAGTAGAGCGCAGAAGTGCGCTGCATAGCAGGGCAAAGCACAAATGTCATAGGTATCCTAACCCAACCGGATATTTTTTAACCTAACCGAACGTAGCCTATCTGGAAATAACGTGCCGCGACCGCTACCGCTGGCCTTTCCAGAGCCAAGCTGTACGCATTACAGCGCAGCAGATTGCAGACATACAACGGGTAATAGTGTATAGCGCAAAGGTCAGAGCTACCCTCTCCTAACCTAACCAAACTTGACGTAGCCAAACGTAGCACAAATCAACGTAATGTGCCTCGACCACTACTGCTGCCCCTCCCACAGGAAGGCAGAACATATTAGTGGAGTGTAGAGCCCAGGAATCCACAGAATCGCAGTGTATAGCACGAAGACATGGCTATGCAGTCCTAACCAAGGCTACCAAAGCCTACACAAACGTAGCGTAACTCAGCCTATTGCCCCGAGACCATTATCACTGGGCTCCCCAGAGTCGAGCAGAGTCTAGTAGGGCAACATAGAGGGTAGAAATCCACTGAATAGCAGTGTATAGCGCAAAAGTCAAAGCGACCCTATCCTAACCTATCCAAACGTAATACAGCCAAAGGTAACATACCCTAACCTAAGAAGACGAGAACACAATTGCTGGTTACACCAGAGACATGCAGAGCATGTTAGAGCATAGCAGAGCGGTGGAATACAACGAACAGCAGTCTACAGCAGAAAGGTCGGAGATATCCTAACTTAACCTGACGTAACTTAACCTAGCAGAACCTAGACTAACTAAACCTAAAGGGGGCAGAACACAATTCCCGGCCTCCTCAGAGCCATGCAGAGCATGCTAGAGCACAGCAGAGCGCAGAATTCCAGCGGGTAGCACTGTAT
Organism: Eufriesea mexicana; assembly: GCF_001483705.2. NCBI lineage: Eukaryota > Metazoa > Arthropoda > Insecta > Hymenoptera > Apidae > Eufriesea > Eufriesea mexicana. The sequence goes on along the minus strand of NW_016978944.1, from coordinate 11,416 downwards.
ATCACAAAAGTCAAGGCTATCATGGCCACACCTATTCAGTCCTAACATTACCGAACGTAACATAACAAAACCTGTCGCGCCACCACAACTATTGCTGGACCCACGAGAGCCAAGCAGAACATGTTACACAACAGTAGAGCGCAGAAGTCGATAGAATCGCAGCGTATAGCGGGAAAGTCGAAGCCACCCATACCAAACCATATCAAACATAACCTAACCAAACGCATCCTATCCCCACCTACCTTGGCGACACATATATTGCTGGCCTCCCAAGAGCCAAGCAGAACATACTAGAACACAGTAGAGCGCAGAAATCCACCGCATTTCATTGTATAGCATAAAAGTCCCAGATATCCTCTCCTAACCCAAACAAACCTTACTTAGCCAAACGAAGCCTAACACAACATACCTCGACGCGGACACCATTTTTGGCATCACCACAGCAAAGCGCACCATGCTTGGTCACAGTGGTGCGCCAAAATCCACCGAATAGCAGTGTGTATCACAAAAGTCAAAGGAATTCCAGCCTAACATAACCAAACGTAACATTGCCAAACGTAACCTATCCCAACCAAGCGTGCAGAGACCACCATTGCTGTCTACCACAGAGCCGGCCAGAACATAGTAGAGCAGAGCAGGGCGCAGAAATCCGCCACATTCCAGTGTAAAGCGCAAAAGGCAAACATAACCCAGCATAACCTGACCTAGCCTAACGTATCCAAACCTACAACAACAAAACGTAACGAGCAAAGACCTTTATTGCAGATATCCGCTGCGCCAAGCAGAGCATTTCAGAGGAGAGAAGAGCGCAGAGTACCATATAATGGCAGTGCATAGCACAGAAATAAAAGGCATCCTAACCTAACCCAAACAAACCCAACCCAACCAAACGTAGGCTAACTCATGCTAACGCGACACGGCCACTATTTCTGGCATTCCCAGATCAGATCAGCGCATATTAGATCGCAGTAGAGCGTAGGAATGCACCGAATATCAGTGTACAGCACAAAAGTCAAAGTTACCCTATCCTAATATATACAAATTTAGCATAGCCGAACGTAACATATCTAAACCTAACGTACCTCGACCAAAGTTGCTAGCCTCCCCAGATTCGAGCAGAATATAGCACAGCCCAATCGGACGCAGAAATCCATCGAATAACAGTGTATAACACGAGAGTTATGGTTATCCTAACAAAACTAAGTCCAACCTGAACTAACCGATGGTAACCTAACTCAATCTGACGTGCCAAGGCTATTACTGCTCGCCTCTCCATAGACGTGTCGAGTATGGTGGAGCTATGTAGAGCGCCGAAATCCTCCGGATGGCAGTGTATAGCACAAATGTGAAAGAAACCCTGACTGAGCCTTCCTCGTCTAACCTAACCCGAAGGTACCATATCCCAACCTGACATGGCAAGACCGCTATTGCTGGCCCCACAGAGACGCACAGAATGTACTACAGCACAGTAGATATCCAAACCAAACGTGACCTAATCTAGCCTAACCAAACGCAGCATGACACTACATGACGTACAGCGACAACTGCTCCTGTCCTTCCCAGAGCAAAGCAGAACATAGTAGAGCACAGTAGGTCACAGAAATCCACCGAATAACAGTGTATAGCATGAAAGCATTAACTACCCTAACCAAACATAGCCTTCCCCAACCAAACTAAACGTAACAAAACACATCCCAACGCGCCGCGGCCAGTAGTGCTCGCCTCACCATAGTCAGGCAGTGTATAGTAGAGCAATGTAGAGCGCAGAAATCCACCGAATAGCAGTGTATAGCACGAAAGACAAAGAAATGCTAACCAATCTTAGCCTAACCTAACCTAGCAAAACGTAACCTATCTCAGCCTAACGTGCCGCGACCGCAATTTCTCTCCTCCCCATGGTCCTGCAGAATATAGAATAGCAATGTAGAGCGCCGGAATCCACCGTATAGCAGCGTATGTTACAACAGTAGAGAATACCATAACCCAGCCTGGCCTTTCCCAACCTAACCACACGTAGCATATCTGTAATTAACGTGCCTCCACCACTGCTGCTGACAACCGCAGAGCCAAGCGGAATATAGTGCTGTTCAGTAGATCACAGAAATCCACTGAACAACATGGTATAGCACGAAAGCCAAAGCTACACTAACCTAACTTAACCAACCTAACATATCCAAACATAACACAACTCAAAATGACATGCCACGACCTCTATTGTTCGCCCCAACAGAGTCTAGCAGAGTACAGTAATGCAATGTAGAGAGCAGGAATACACAGAATAGAAGTGTATAACGCAAAACTCAAAAGAAATACTAACCAAGCCTTCCCAACCTACCTTAACGGAACGTAACATAGCTCAACATAACGTGCCGAGACCGCTGTTTCTGGTCACTGCAGAGCCAAGCAGAACACATTCGCGCGCAATACAGCGCAGAAATGCACCCAATAGCAGTGAAAGACACAAAAGCCTAAGATACTCAGTCCTAACGTTGCCAAACTTGCCATATGCAACCGTAGCCTAACTATGCATAACGAGCCGAGGCCATCATAGCTGGCCTCCCTGTGCCAAGCAGAAATTATTAGAAAGCAGTAGGGCGCAGAAATCAGGAGACAGCAATGAATAGCACAGATGCCAAAACTATACTCTCCTAACCTCTCCAAACGTAGCCAAGCCAGAGATGACATATCTCAAAATACCGTGCCACGACCGCTATCGCTCGCCTCCACAGAGTACGGCAGAGTACAGCTGCGCAATGTAGTGTGCAGGAATCCACCGAATAGCAGTGTGTAACACAAAAGTCAGAGAAATACTAACCAAGCCTTCCGAACCTACCCTAGCGAAACGTAACATAGCCCAACATAACGTGCCGAGACCACTATTACTGGTCACGCCAGAACCAATCAAAACATATTAGATCGCAGTGGAGCGCAATAATCCCCCGTATTGCGGTGCACATCACAGAAGTGAAAGATACACTGACATAACCTCATCAAACCTACCTTAACCAAACGAAACACGGCTCAACGTAACCTGCCGACGCTGCCATGGCTGGCATCTCCAGAGCCAAGCAGCGCATACTAGATCAATTTGGAGCGCAGAAATTCACCGAAAGGCAGCGTATAGCACAAAAGTGAAAGCTATCCTAATCAAACTTAAACTAACCTAATCTAACCAAACGTAACCTAGGTGAACCCAAAGTGCCGCGACCACCATCGCTGGCCTCCCAATGCGCGAGCAGAGAAGAGTAGAGAAGTGTAGAGCCCAGAATGTCACAGAATAGCAATGCCAAGCACAAAAGTCAAGGACATCCTGGCTCAACGTATCTAAACGTAACAGTCAAACGTAACATAATTGAAACTAACGCGCCTAAACAACTACTGTTATCCTCCCCAGCGCCAAGCTGGATATACCAGAGCACAGTAGCGCGCAGCAATATACCGTATTGCAGTGTATAGCACAGTAGTTAAAGATACCCTAACCTATCCTGTCCAAACGTGGCATAACCCAGCATAACGTGCCGAGACCACTAATGCTGGCCATCCCAGGGACATGCTGAACATATTAGAGCACAGCAGAATGTAGAAATCCACCCAACAGCAGCGTATAGCACAAAAGTCAAAGCTACCCTCTCCTAACCTAGCAAACAGTGACATAGCCGGACTTAGCCTACCTAAACCCAAAGTGCCACGAACACTATTGCCGTCCTCCACACAGTCAAGCAAGTCACGTTAGAGCATTGCAGAGCGCAGAAATCAACCGAATGTCAGTGCAGAGCACAAAACTCAAAGCCATTCCTGCCAAACCTAGCCAAACGTAACCTAACCAAGCGTCGCCAAACACAACCCAGCATGCCGCGACCACTATTACTGGCCTCCCCAGAGTTTAGTAGAGTATAGTGGAGCAATGTAGAGTAAGGAAATCAACCGAATGGCATTGTTTAGTCCAAAGCCGTAGCAATCCTGTCCCAAACTGTCCAAACGTAGTATAATCAGGCGCATCCTAACTTAAACGAACGAGCCGAGACCATTACTGCTGGAATCCCCGAGCCAAGCCGTATATACTGGAGCACAATGGAACGCAGAAATCTGCCGAACAGCAGTTTGTAGCACAAAAGTCATAGCTATCATAGAAGAACGTAATCAAACAAAACATAGCCAAACGTAACCTAACCCAACCTAACTTGCCTAGATCACCATGGCTGACTTCCACAGAGCCAAACAGAAAGTACTAGAGCGCAGTAGAGCGCAGAAGTTCGCCGCATTGCAGTGCAAAGGACAAAAGTCAAAGATATCGTAACCTAACCCAAACAACTGTAACCAAACCAGACGTGACATATCCAAAACTAGCGTGCCGAGACCACTATTGCTGGCCACCTCAGATCCAAGCAGAGCTTATAAGAGCACAATAGGGCGCAAGAATCCACCAAAAGCAGTGTGTAGAACAAAAGTCAAAGCTATTCTCTCCTAACACATTCAAACTTAATATAATCATACGTACCATAACCCAACCTTACGCGCCGAGACCACTATTGCTGGAATCCCCAAAGCCAAGCAGGATATGCTAGAGCACAGTAGATCGCGTAGAGCCACCAAATAGCAGCGTATAGCATGAGAGGCAAGTATGTCCCAACCTAACCTAACCTAACCAAGCATAACCGAGCGTAACATAAATAAGCATAACGAGCCGAGACCAGTAGTGCTGGCCTCCCCATAGTCAAGCAGGGCATATTAGACCACAGTGTAGCGCAGAAGCTCTCCGAAAAGCAGTATATGTCTCAAAAGTCAATGACACCCTTTCCTACCGTAACCAAACGTAACATAGCCGAACGTAGCCTAAATAAACCAAACGCGCCTGGACCACTGTTACTAGCATCCCCAGAGTCCAGCCGAGTATAGTAGAGCAATGTAGGGGGTAGAAATACGACGAACAGCAGTGTGTAGCACAAAAGTCGAGGATAACGTTAACAAACATTACCTAACCCAACCAATCCAAGCGTAACATAACATAACCTAACGTTCAGCGACCACCATTGTTGGCGTCCCCAGGGACACACATAATATGATTGTGCACATTGGGGCCCAGAAGTCCATAGGACAGCTGTGTTGAGCACAAGGGTTAGAGGTAGCATACCCTAACCCAAGGTAGCCTAACTACAACAAACGTAATCTAACCCTACCTTACGTGCCACAACCACTACTGCAGGCATCCTGAGAGCCGAGCAGGGTATAGTAGAGCAATGTTGAACGCAGGAGTCAACCGAATAGCAGTCTATAGCACAAGAGCCATAGCTGCCCTGTCCCAACATTACCAAACGTAATATAAACAAACGCAACATAACCCTGCCCAACGTGCCGAGACCACTACTGCTCTCCTCCCCATAGCCAAGCAGAAAATACTACAACACAGTCGACCGCAGGAATCCAATGAAGAGCAGTGTAAAGGACAACAGTCTATGCCATCCTTACCAAATAAAACCTAACCTAACCAAGTCAAAGGTAACCTAACTCAACCAACCGCGATACGACCACTATTGTTGGTCTTCCGAGAGAAAAGCAGAGGAGGGCAGAGCAATGCAGATCGCAGATATCTGTCGAATAGCAGTGCAGGGCGCAGAAGTTAAAGCTATCCTATCCCAACCTAACCAATCGCAACACCACCAAACATAACATAACACACACTAACGTAGTCCGACCACTATTGCTGGCATCCGCAGAGTCATGCTAGACATAACAGAGGAGAGTATAGCGCGGAAATCATTAGAATCGCAGTGAACAGCGGAAAAGTCGAAGCTATCCAAACCTCGCAAGAAGCAAACGTTACCTAACCAAACGTCACATATCTCAACCAAGCGTGCCGTGACCGCTTTTACTGGCATCCGCAGAGCCAAGCAGAACATACTGGAGCACGGCAGGGCGCAGAAGTCCACGGAAGAGCAGTGTATAGCACTAGAGTCGAAGCCAACCTCTTCGGCCACAAACAATCGTAACATAGCGGAGCATAACATACCACATATTGTCGTGACGATACCACTATTGTCTGCCTCCACAGAGACAAGCAGAGCATACTAGTGCACAGCAGGGCCAAGAGATCCACCAAATAGCAGTGCATAGAACAAAGGTCGAAGTCATCATGACCAAACGTAATCAAACATCACCCAGCCAAACGAAACCTAACTCAAACTGACGTGCAACGACCGCTATTGCTGGTCTCCCTAGAGTAGAGGAGAGTAAACTAGAGACGCGAAGAGCGCAGAAGTCCTCCAGATAGCAGTGTATAGCACAAAAGTTAAAGTTATCCTATCCTTACACAACCAAACGTAATCTAACCAAACGTATTCCAACCAAACGTAACATAACCGAACCAAACGTGCCGAGAACACCATTGTCTGCCTCCCCAGCGACATGCGGACCATATTAGTGTAGGGTAGATCGCAGATGTCCATAGAATGGCAGTGTGCAGCACGAAATTCAAAGTTATCCTTACCTATCTCAAACACACCTAACCCAAATGAACGTCACAAAACATACACTAACGCTCTGCGGCCACCATTTCTGTCATTCTCAGATCAAAGCAGGTAATATTAAAAAGCAGCAGAGCGCAGAAATCCGCCGAATATCTGTGTAGAGCACAAAAGTTGAAGTCATCGTGTCCCGATGCAACGCAACCTAACCTAATTTAACTGAACCTAACGTGCGGCGAACACCATTGCTGACCTCCCGAGGGTCGAGCAGAGTATCGCAGAGCAATGTAGAGCGCAGAAGTGCACCGAAGTGCAGTGTATATCACAAATGTCAAAGCTACCCCATTCCAACCTAGCCAGACTTAACGAAGCCAAACGAATCCTAACTCAGACTGACGTGCCGTGACCAATACTGCTGGCATCTCCATAGACAAGCAGAGCATATTGGAGCCCAGTATAGTTCATAGGTCAACCATATATATGTATACAGGACAAAAGTCAATCCTAACCTCCCCTACCCTGACTAAACGTAACATAACCAGACAGAACCTAAATCAAGCTAACGCGGCGGTGCCACTATTATTGTCCTCCCCAGAGTCGAGCAGAGAATATTAGAGCTCCGTGGAGTGCAAAAATCCACATAATAGCAATGTATGCCGTGTAAGTCAGAGCTATCCAAGCCCAACCCAAAGCAACGTAAGCATAACGAACGTAGCATAACCCAACATAACGTGCCTAGACCACCAATGCTGGCCTCGCCATCATCTAGCAAAATATATTACAGGAGAGTGGAGCGCAGAACCAAACAGGAAGGCAGTGTAGAGCACAAAAGTCAAAGCCACACGGTCCTAACCAAACCACACTTAACATAACCAGACGTAACGTATTAGAAACTAACTTGCCGCGAACAATATTGCTGTCCTCCCCAGAGCCCAGTTCATTGTGGTAGGGAAGAGTAGAGCATAGAAATCCACCGAATAACAGTGCAAACCACGAAAGTCGAAACTATCCAAACCAAACCGCAACTAACATAATCTAACCAAACGTAGCATAGCTCAATCTATCGTGCCGAGACCACTAATGCTGGACTCCCCAGAGCCAAACGAAGCATATTTGAACACAGTTTGGCGCAAAAGTCTACCTAATAGCATTATATAGCGGAAAAGTCAATGCTATCCTCTCCTATACTGGTCAAACGTAAGATAACCAAACGCAGCTTAATCCAAACTAACGTGCCCCGGCCACTATTACTGGCATTCCCAGAGTCGAGTAGAGAATAGTCAAGCTATGTATAGAGTGGAAATCATCAGAATACCAGTGCGTAGCCCAAAAGTACAGGCTTCCATCTCCTAACCCATCCAAACGTAATATAACCAAACGTATCCTAACATAAACCAACGTGCCGAGACAATTATTGCTGGATTCCCCAGTGCCCAGCAGTGAATACCAAAGCGTAGTAGAGCGCAGAAATCCACCGAATAGTAGTGCATAGCTCAAATGTCAAAGCTAACATCTCCTAACCTAACCAGTCCTAACACTGCCAAGCGTAACCAAACACAATCTAACGTGCCGCTACCACAATTTCTGGCCTCCCCAGAGCGAAGCAGAGATTATTAGACGCTAGCAGACCGCAGAAATCCATAGCATCGCGGAGTACAGCAGAAAATTCGAGGATACCCAAACCTAACCCAAACTAACATAACCGAACCAGACACAGCCATACTCGACATTATGTGCCGCGAAAATAATTTCTGGCCTCCCCAGTGCCATAAGGATTAGAATAGAGCACAGTAGAGGGCAGAGAACCATCGAATAGCTGTGTATAGCGCGAAAGTCGAAGTTACCCTAACAAAGTTTGACATAACCTAACCTAACCGAACATAACCTAACTCAACCTAAAGTGCCGACACCACCATTGCTGGCATCCCCATGGCCAAGCAGAGCATATTAGAGCCCAGTATAGTTCAGAAGTCCACCGAATAGCCGTGTGAAGCACAAAGGTTAATGATAACCTCTCCTAACCTGACTAAACGTAACATGACCAGACGTAGCCTGAATCAAGCTAACGCGCCGGGACCCCTATTACTGCCCCCCCCCCCCCAGAGTCGAACAGAGAATAGTAGAGAACAGTAGAGCGCAGAAAGCCACATAATAACAGTCTATGCCAAGAAAGTCGAAGCTATCCAAACCAAACCCAAACTAACGTTATCAAACCAAACGTAGCATAACCCATCCTAAAGTGCCGGGACTACCATTCCTGGCCTCCCAAGACCTAAGCAGATCATATTAGAGCACAGTATATCGCAGAAGTCCACCGGCTAGCTGTATATAGCACAAAAGTCAGTGCTATCATCTCCTGCCCAGACGAAACGAGGCATAACCAGACGTAGCCTAAATCGAACTAACGGGCCGGGACCAGTATTACTAGCTTCCCCAGAGTCGAGCAGAGCATAGTAGAGCAGAGTAGAGCGAAGAAATCCACCAAAGAGCAGTTTATGCAAGGAAAGTCAGAGCTGTCCAGACCTAACACAGACAAATATTACCTAACCAAGCGTAACCAAACCCGACCTATCGTGACGAGACCACAATTATTGTCCTCTCCAGAGCCGCGCAGAGTATAATAAAGCACAGTATGGCGCAGAAATCCATAGTATCACAGTGTATACCACGCATGTCAAAGCTATCCATACCAAACACAAATAAACGTAACTAACGGAACGTGACACTACACAACCTCACATGCCGGTAACACCATTGCTGAGCTTCCCGGAGCCAGGCAGAGCAAGCTAGAGCAGTGTATAGCGCAGGGGCTCACCCAATAGCTGCGTACAGCACAAAAGTCTATGCTACCTTCTCCTAACCTGACCAAACCTAACCAAGACAAACGTAACCTAACTTAACCTAACATGGCGGGACCACAGTTGCTGGCCTCCGCAGAGCCAATCAGAGAATAGTGGAGCAATGTAGAGCGCAGAAATTCGCGGAATAGCAGTGCATAGCTCAAAGGTCAAAGCTATCTTTCCTAATTTATCCAAACATAATAAAGTCGAACGTTCCATGACACAAACGTACGTGCAGATACCGCTACTTCTGGCCACCCCAGCGCAAAGCAGAACATACTGGAGCTCAATAGATCACAGAAATCCAACGAATAGCAGTGCTTACCAGGAAAGTCAAAAATATGCAGACCTAGCCCAGCCAAACGTAACCTATCCGAACGCAGCCTAACCCAACTTAAGGAGCCGTGGCCGCCATTGCTGGCGCCCTCAGTGCCACGCTGAGTATTTTATAGTACAGTAGAGCGCAGAAATACACGGAATAGCCGTGTAAAGTGCAGGAGTCAAAGCTATCCTTACCTCACCCTACCCAACCCAACCTAGCCAAACGTACTCTAATCCAACGTAATGTGCCGCGATCAGAATTTCTGATCACCGCAGAGTCAAGCAGAGTGTATTAGAGCACAGCAGAGCGTAAATGTCCACCGAATGGCAGTGTATAATACGACTGTCATAGCTATCCTAGCCTAACCTGACCACATGTAACAGAGTGAAGCGTAACCCAACTAGACCAAACGTGCCTACACCACCGTTCATACCTTCCGCAGAGACGGCCAGAATGTACTAGAGCACAGAAGACCTCAGAAATCCACCGCACTTCAGTGTACAGCGCAAAAGTCAAATATACCCTATCCAAACCAAAACAAACCTAACCAAACCAAACGCAACTTCACTCTAAATAACGCGACGCGGCCACTGCTTCTAGGATCCCCAGAGCAAAGCAGATCATATAAGATCGCAGTGGGGCGCGGGAATACACCGAATAGCAGTATATGGCGCAAAAGTCACAGCTGCCCTGGCATCATCTAGGCAGTCGTGGCATAGACAAACGTAACTTAACCACACCTAACGCACCTACACCACTATTGCTGTCCTTCCCAGAGCTAAGCGGAATATACGAGAGCACAGCAGATTACAGAATTACGCGACTTTGAATTGTAAAGCTCAAGCGACGAAGTTAACCTAATCTAGTCTAACTTAACGTATCCAAAGGGAACGTATACGAACTCAGCGTAAGGTGCCGAGCCCACTATTGCTTCCTTCCCAGAGCCAGACTGAACATATCAGACCACAGTGGAGCGCAGATGTCCAACGGATAGCAGTCTTTGCCAAGAAAGACTAAGTTATCCAGACCCAACCCAAACAAACATAAAATAACCAAACGTAACTTAACCTCACCTAACCTGCCGAGTCCACTACTCCAGGCCTCCCAAGAGCCAAGCCGGATATGCTAGAGCATAGTAGATTGCAGAAATCCACCGAACAGCAGCGTACGCCACGAAAGTGAAAGGTATGCGGACATAACCCAATCTAACGTAACCTATCCAGACTCAGCATAACTCAACCTAACGTGGCGTGACCAAAACTGCTGTCCTCCCCAAAGCTTAGCAGAGCAAATTAGAGGGCTGTAGAGCGTAGAAACCCTCCGAAATGCAGCACAATAGTCAAAGCTATCCTCTCCTACCTTAACCAATCGTGACATTACCAAACGTAGCACAGCAAATCCTATCGTGCCACGACCACTATTTCTGCCCCCCCCCCCC
>NW_016978944.1:0-335 GCF_001483705.2 Eufriesea mexicana | reverse complement strand
GCAGAGTATAGTAGATCACAGTAGGGCGCAGAAAGCCACCAAATAGCAATGTATAGCACAAAATTCAAAGATACCCTAACCCAACCGGGCCTAACCTAACCTAACCCAACGTAGAATAGCTAAATCTAACGTGCCGCTACCAACATTTCTGGCTTCTCCGGAGACAGGCAGAATGTCATAGAGCACAGTAGAGCACAGATGTCCATGGAATATCAGCGTTGAGCATATAAGTTAAAGCGATCCAAACCTAACCTAACTAAACCAAATATAATTTAACTGCACCTAACTAGCCGCGGCCACTATTGCTGGCCTCTCCTGAGCCCAGCAGAACATAT
>NW_016978943.1:0-835 GCF_001483705.2 Eufriesea mexicana | reverse complement strand
ATTCCTTGGCTCTGGGGAGGCCAGCAGTAGTGGTCTCGGCTCGTCAGGTTGAGTTATGCTACGGTTGCTTATGTTACATTTGGTTAGGTTAGGACAGGATAACTTTGACCTTTGCGATACACGCTGATACTCGGTGGATTTCAGCGATATTCATAGCTCTACTATACTCTGCTCGACTATGGGGAGGCCGGCAATTGCGGTCGCGGCACGTTTGGCTGAGTTAGGCTACGTTCGGCTTGGTCAGGTTAGGCAAAGTTTGGTTAGGAGGGCCATGATATTTGTGCTGTACACTGATATTCGTTGGATATTGGACCTCTACTAGGCTATAGTTCACTATACATGTCTCCCTGGACGCCAGGAATAGTGCTCTGGGCAGGTTAGGTTGAGTCATTTTACCTTTGGTTATGTTAGGTTTGGTTAGATTTGGTTAGGGTAGAATTGACATGCGTGATGTACACTGCTGTCCGGTGGATTTCAAGTCTCTGCTATACGCTGCTTAGCTCTCGTGAGGCCATCAATATCGGTCGCGCCACGTCAAGTTGGGTTACCTTACGTCCGCTTATGTTACGTTCGGTTTGGATACTATGGGACAGCTTTGACTTTTGCGCTGTACACTGCCATTCGGTTGACTTCTGCGCTCTACTGTGTTCTAATACGCACTGCTTGGCGCTGGGAAGGCCAGCAGTTGTGGTCTCGGCACGTTAAGTTGAGTTAATTTGCGCTTGGTTAGGATAGGTTAAGCTACGTTTGGTAAGGGTGGCTTTGACTTATATGTTGTACACTGCTATTTCGTGGCTTTCTGCCCTCTACTCTGCTCTAGTATATTCTGCTCGGC